>NC_061103.1:47357495-47359995 GCF_015104395.2 Macrobrachium nipponense
TCTGATGAGGTGAAAAAATCGAATGAAGTGTGCGGCGTACGTCACACTTATGGGCGTTCCCAACTTGGGAGACGCTGGAATGGGCTACCTGTAGGTCCAATACAGGTGCACGGCACTTTCGGAGGCGTTCCTTGGTTCAGTGATCCAAAATGGTGGATACTCTAATGAATGGGCATTCCGTAGGACGGACACGCAGGTATAGGGCTACCTGTACGTCTGTACAGGTGCACGGCGCTTATGAGGAGGCGTTCCTTTTGGACAGCATTAGTAGTGCTGGTATTGCGGCACTTCGGGAGGCGTTCCCTTGATTGGGTGATCCGGGATAGCGGATTCACTAATGAATAGGGCGTTCCGTAAGGACGGACACGCAGGTTTGACAGCACTTAGGGCTGGTTGCAGCACTTTGGGAGGCGTTCCCTGGTTGAGTATTCCAAAGGACCACTGACCCTTGTACACGGACACACTAGTTACTTGGGCGTTCCGTAAGGACGGACACGCAGGTTTAATGGCTACCTGTACGGCCTGTACAGGTGCAATGGCACTTATGAGGAGGCGTTCCTTGGAGCACTGGTATCGTGCTGGTGTGTCCCGGACACTACATGCAGTATACTTAAATATACTGAAGTGAAATGGTACTCTGTTCGTGGCAGAGGGTAATAGTGGAGGAGAGAAAGTAAAAGGTGGGAGTACTTCAGCAGCCAGTCGATGGACAGTGTCAAGAATTAGTGGCACTGTGAAATGGTAAGACCTGACGTGCACTGGTAGTGGTCAGTCCTAAACTGGTAACGACTTCCCTGTCTGGAAGTAATGAATTTACGTGGCACACTGTGCGGGTTGTGCTTGCAGTATACGCAAGTCTTTTGTGATAAAAGAAAATGAAAAGACCACTCGGGCAACGACAGGTAATGATAATTGAAAATGCTCAGTCCCTCGCTGAAGTACTCGGTAAATAAAATGAATAAATTATTGCAAACTGCAATGGACACAGGCGCGTACGTATCACGCTCAGTGTAAATGAAAGACACAAGAGACTAAAATAATGTTAGTTCTGCATGCCATAATTAATGGTAAGATGTAGTACTCTTGGCTTCGTGAATACTGGGTTCTGGTTTTCTCTCTCTCTCTCTCTCTCTCTCTCTCTCTCTCTCGGAGAAATGAAAAATGATATATGAATGAACTCCCTTATATTGAATTGAACTACTAATGTTAGTTTAATATGACGCAACTTGTGTTAAATTATCTACTTATGTTAACGTTTAAGGAAAGAATTGCTTTTGATAACGTTTTATGAAAATGATAACGCGCTCGCGGTGAACGATTTTTACGTTAATAGTAGCGCCGTGCGCTTATGAAATGATTTGCGTTTACATATGAATTTTACAAAGACGCGTTTTACGTTAACAATTCTTGTGATTTACTCTACTTTTAAGATTTACGTTAACTTTACGTAAGTATATTAGGTCCCTGTGAACAGTGAAATGACGGTAAGGATTTTAAACGATGTTATCAAACATTTGTGAATGAGGTTACGTTAAGTACGAAGTGAAATGAAACTTTCGCTCAGCGAGCGAGTGAGCGATGCGGGGTGAAACACGTGAGGCGAGTTGGGTAGCGCGGTGCGCTATCAGCATGTCGTTCAAACAGCTGATCCTCTGTAAACGCGGAGGCAATTTACAACACAAAATTCTAATTTCTTATTCAAGGCGAATTACGTTAATTTCTCTGGCAGAACGATAGATACTAGTACCGAGATTGATATTTACGTTAAAACTTCGAGACTTACGTTACTTTGCTTAAATTGTTTAGGTAATGCTTAAAGAGATAACAAACATGGCTGCCGCTGTGAGTGAGCCGAAGGTTGGCTGGCAGGCATGAGAGTGCGCGTGCGCGAAGCTGAGAAGCTAGCCTGAGAGAACGGTTACCAACACTTGGAATGAAAACTAAGTTAAAATGAATTCCCTAACATATCACAGACAAAAGAATTGTACACTTCTCTTGCCGTAACTATTAGTAAAACACTCCTAACTAGCTAGGCTTTCCAACACAGCAATAAACCCTGGCAAAGCACTTCCTAGTTTGATCTGGTTCTTTCTGGCATCTATTCTACACACGTGCTCTGTCTCGTCCGACGAGGACAGCACAAAGTAACAGAGAATTCACGAGGCAAATTGTTTGCTCGCTGCTAAAATAAAACTCTGGCGCGTTCGCCGTTACAATAATAAGATTTCTACCTACGCTCTTTTAACCACTTCATAAGGAAAATACTTAAACGTACCTTAAGCTAACATTTGTTATAGAATAATCATATTAATGAATGGTATACCTTACCATGAGTCAGTGTCTGTCTTCCGTGCAAGTGTGCTTAGTTTTTTCGCTTTGAAAAACATTTACATTCGTTTTACAAGGGATAACGCGATTTACAAGCTTTTTTTTTTAAGCAAGCCCAGATTCGATGCTGGCAAGCAGTCGTCACTGTTACGTATTAGCCCGGCCTTGAGAG
>NC_061103.1:47364995-47369995 GCF_015104395.2 Macrobrachium nipponense
TTGTTTAATCTATTTTTAAATATACAATTCTTTCTAGATGTAGAAAGGAGACTATTTTGAAATCAAGCAATATCGGAACACAAAAGAGTCCACGGTGAAATTTGTGATGGATTTAAAATAGGTGTGTAAAACTAAATGTAATTGTTTAACGATGTTTAAGGTGAACTTTCCTCAGTATCGTAATAACAATCTATATTTCTTGAACTATAGAATAAAAGGAATTGGAAATATGCAGATTGAAAATGAAAAAGAGAATCAAATCTTTCTCTAAAAAAGGATTTCTGGGTAATAAAAACTGTCAACAAATTAAATACACGTTTAGCAACAAAGCAGTAAATGGTATGCTGGTAAAATATGTCATATCCAATTGAGAATTCATATAATGTTGAACCAAAATAGGTCTAATGATTCCGTCTATACAGGCTACTTGTTATATAATGTACGTCATGTGACCACGATGCTTTTTTATGTTATGTCATACTAGTACATAAGAAGACACAGGATTTAGAATTGTTGTCTTGCATAAGATCTCAAGTCACATCACAATGTGTTGGCAGTACATCTAAAGGTAAGTAATCAGCAAAAGCGCAATAATGACGCAGATGCTAGAGAAGCACTTACTGCACTTAGTAGTAATAGTTATTTAAAGGAATGGAAGAATGCTCTGACTCATCAATTGCAATGAAATGGGAAGCAAAACGAACATATATTTGAATTGACAATTATTTGCCCCAGAAAATGAACGCGAATGCTAATGAAGCCCGATTCATGAAGATGTGGTTACAAGATCTTTTACACACCCACGGCGCACACACATTCACACACACACACACATATGTATATATATATATATATATATATATATATATATATATATATATATATATATATATATATATATATATCATAATGGAAGCCATAATGGAAAGCCATAGAAACGCCAAAATACTGGGTGGCGTGGCTTTCAGATCTTTGTCATCTTTTTCTAGAAATGTGGCCCTTTCTCAAGAGATGTGAAGGTGGTCAGACTAAGTCGAGGCCAAGCAGTCAGTCTTCTGGAAGCTCCTCTTGTTGAGCTGTCCTTTATGTGATGGCTGTCCTCGTTTCCATTCTCTTGAAAGCTGTTAATCTCCTCCTGTCATTCTGATATCCTGGTCTGATGGTCAGTGGGTTTAACTCTTGTGGCAAGTGAGTGGTTAATTAACATCGGTCTGTTGGGCAGAAAACCTAATCTCCAGGTCAGAAGGGTCAATTTTGGTTTCTTTTATTATTAAAACTCGGCGTATGGGATCTTCTGAGGTAAAACCTTTGTTTTCTTCTCTGATGAGTGGTCCTTCTACTACCCTCCGATGACTAATGTTATTGCTTTTGTATATAAGCCTACTGTTTCTAAAATCCATCCTATGGTTCTTTTCCCAACAATGACTATACTCTAGCTACGAAAGGTTGAGACTTTCCTACAATTAGCGATGTTCGTACGTCTCCAATTTTGCTCAAAAAGGTATTTAATCCTAATCCAAAAAGGTACATTTTCAGGATCAATCTCCTCCAGATTAAGATTAATCCTGAGAGTCGTCAGATTCGAGCATAATGTCCATTTATTTGCTTTTATTCAGGAGTGGCTTCGTTATAAGTAATATATGCCATGTGTATGCATTCCTACGTTAACATAAGTACTTGTTTACATAAAAAGTATTATAATATATATATATATATATATATAATATATATTATATATATATATATATATATATACATACACACACACACACACACACACACACATATATATATAATATATGATATATATATATATATATATATATATATATTTATATGTATATATATACACATATATATATATAGTATAGTATATAATATATGATATATATATAAATATACATATATATATATATATATATATATATATATATATATATATATATATATATGTACGAACTACAAATGTCCTTTGAATATCTAATTCGCTCTACCTCGGAATTAATATATTTTCATATAGGTATATGTATATGTATATATATATATATATATATAAATATATATATATATATATATATATATATATATATATATATATATATATATATACATATACACACACACACACACCTATATATATTTATATTTGATATGTAGATATATATATTATATATATATATATATATATATATATATATATATATATATATATACATTATTTATATATATATATATATATATATATATATATATATATATATATATATTTATATTTATATATATATAATATATATATATATAAGTCTATCACATTACCGTGATTCATATACATATATCGAACTACAAATGTCCTTTAATATCTAATTCGCTCTACCTCGGATTAATTAATATATCATATATGTTTAACGAGGGGGAATTTATTAAGCGATAATAGAATTGGCGATCGACAGACGCGAACCTCGACCTCTCAATTCCAGGACTGGCAGTGAATTTCTGAATTCTTGTCCTGATTCTTTGAAACCATTGTTCTACAGATACGAATGGCAAACTTCACAATTTTTACAGTTTATTAATTTGAAACATCCTAACATTAACTTTACTGTGGAAATCGAACACGATAATTCTTTACTGTTTCTTGATATTTGTATTAACAGGGATCATTAAATTTTAAACACTTCATATTTTAGGAAGAAAACATCTAATAATTTTTATAGCTCTTGTCAAAAGAGTTTTAAGCTTAATGCCATCTTCACTCTGGTTCATAGAGCAATAAAGTATTCATCGAACTGGGATATCTTCCGTAAAGAAATTGAATCTTTATCTAATATCTTCCAACGAAACTCGTACCCTAAGGATGTATTTTTTGATATTGTTAACAAACTTTTAACTTTGCATTTTAAACCACCCATTCCAGTGATAGATGTACCAAAGAAACTAATGTATGGCTCTATGCTATATATATATACAATAACAAAATTTACAACATCTAACTAGAATTATTGAAAGTGAAATTCCCTTTCTAAATATAAAACTCATATCTAACAACCCAAGCAAAATAGGCTCTTTTTTCTGCTTCAAAGATCGTCTGCAACAATTCATGCGATCCAACGTAGTATACAAAATTACGTGCCCGGGATGTCCCGGAATTTACGTTGGATCGACTGGGAGGCTGCTGCAGATGAGATACTATAGTCACATGGGCTTTAGTTTTAGGACGGGTCAAAAATTAAGTAGGCCTGAACACTCAAACATAAAAAATCACGCAATCAATTGTAAGATAGAGGTGAAGAAACAACACTTCTCTATTTTAGGCTCAGTTAAAGACTTTGACTACCTAACCACTCTAAAGTCATTATATATTAAATGTCTTGTTCCTTCTTTGAATAGTGGAGTTTCATCTTCTCCGCTTTATCTGGCATAGTCAACGTTTTGACCAAGTCTAGTCATTCTACCTCCTTCCTTCTCAACTAACGGTTGGTTGCGCCTTAGTGTTTGTTTTTTATTTGTACTTTTTACTTTTTCGTTTTACTGGTCTTTAATTTTTAGTCCTTAGTGTCAATTTTAAGTTCATTTTAGTCTTGTATTTTTTACTATATTAAGAATGATGCTTTTATTTAATGTTAATATGTATATGTTTTTATCTCGACAGACTGAATATGCACATTGTATGTGCAAAACGTCTCAAATAAATGTTTCTTCCTTCTGATGTGGTTGTCTGCGATTTCCTAAATGGATATACATACATACATAATAATATATATATATATCTATATTACTAATATTATATTATAATATTATTATATATATAATTATTATATATATTTTTGTATATATAAATATGATACAATATATATATATGTATTATATAGTATATATTTATCATATATCTTGTATACTAATAATGTATAGAGATAATATATAGTATATATATATATATATATATATATATATATATATATATATATATACTATATATATGTATGTGTATATGTATATGTATATGTATGTATATGTATATATATATATATATAATATATATATATATATATATAGATAGATAGATAGATAGATAGATATATATATATATACAGTGGTACCTCGACATACGAAAGGCTCAGCTTACGAAAATTTTTTTGGCTCTACGTACGAAAATAGTTCAGGATACGAAAGGTTGTTGCTGTAAAGTCCCGAGATTCACCCAGACCACTGATAACAGTTTTAAAACTCGCACGCCGCCAGCTGAGAAGACTCGCCACCATCCTCCCGCTCTCCCATTGGTTCCTGATGCTAATCACCGCCATAAGATCCTGCTCTCCTATTGGTCAGCATCTCTCCCATCATGCATTTATGTAGCGGCATGCTTTTTCAGCCACTCGGTAGCAACATCGTTTCTATACGCACGCCGAATTCGTTCGTTCTATATGATTTCGTTTATTAACGTAAATTCGTTAGTGATTTCGTTGTAGTACTACTTTATCGTGTTGTGTGAGAACTTTACTACATACATATACTACATAATTTAATTACGTACAGTATATACGTAGTCATGGGTCCCAAGAAAGTTGAAGTTAACAGAAAGAAGAGGATGCTTTCTTTGGAGACAAAGATGGAGATAATTAAAAAGTATGAAGCTGGCATGCGATTGAGTGTGATCGCCAAGGAATATAGTCAAAATCTGTCGATGATAGGCACCATCCTTAAGCAGAAGGAAGCCATCAAAGCAGCTACACCTTCCAAGGGAGTGACTATTTTGTCCAACAAGAGGAGCCGCGTGCACGACGAGATGGAGAGGCTGCTTCTTGTCTGGATAAACGACAAAGAAATTGCTGGTGATACGATAACCGAGACGGCAATCTCCCACAAGGCCAGCGCTATTTTTGGCGATTTGATTGCCCAGGCCGAAGATGACGGAGGAGAAGGGACATCGACGCCAACCCCAGACTTCAAGGCTTCTCATGGGTGGTTTGAAAAATTCCGGAAATGGACTGGCATCCATTCGG
>NC_061103.1:47374995-47409995 GCF_015104395.2 Macrobrachium nipponense
CTCCCTTAATCTTGCTTTCCTATTCCCCTGTTGCTGCCTTACTTGTTGTGAGGAAAGGAGCTTAGAACAAAACCAAATCATATATTGTATGAAACTTACTTTTAAGGTCTTTAGTATATTGCAAAGTGCTAGTAGTCTCATCTGGTTTCTGATGCAAAATATTTTCCTTCACCATTCCCAGTACCATTCCCGAATTACTAATTCAGTATCTGTAATAATAAAATTAGTTTTCACTTGTGACCCTGCTAGATCATTGCCCAAGACCAGCTTAATTGGAGACATGATAAGGTTTGTTCCAACACAACTACTTTCGCCTTTCCTGTAAAGTAAGGACTAGCAATTTCCTCTTCAGCAAGATGCAAAGTCCAGGAAGATGTTAAATCTGAAATAGTTACAAATTCCCTGGTGGGTTAAATTCCTTGAACTTATGTCTGGCAATATAGTCTGAGAGGAACCAGAGTCTCTGAGGAACTTCAGTGAACTTCCGTTTACAGTAACACCACAGATAAATCCTTCAAATTGCTACAACTCTTCCATGGGAGTAGTCACGTGGCATTTACTCTTTGTCTGGGCATTTCTACCTTCTCCTTTTGCCTTTGAAGTTTTGCACTGTGGAAGTGGATCATTTTCAATTGTGTGGCCCTCTTTCTTGCATTAAGCACAGGATACCTGTGGAGATTTAGAAATGGAAGGAGATGATCTGTTAGGTTGACCCTTTTGTGATTCATGGATCAAGTGGTAATCATCGGTGAGACTAGCTGCCATCTTTGCCTGTGTTTCACCTTTAAAATGAATAAATGTTGAGATATGAGGGGTCACTTTCCTTAAGAATTCCTCTAGACGAACCAAATTCTTAAATGATTCAAAGTCATCAACACCTGCTCTTACTAACCCCTTACTCAACTGCCTACTTTTTATATTACAGAATTCTACAAAAGTTTGATTGAATGGATTAACGGAATTCATAAAAACTTGTTGATACCCTTCTATGGTGATGGAGTATGCATCCAAGATGGTTTTTTTAACACAGTATAATCTGTCTCACTTACTAGTTGTGAAGCAACAAATGCAGCTTTGCCCTTCAATTTCTTCCTGATGAGCAAAGACCAGAATTCTGTGGACCATTTTAAAGTTTCTGTGATTTGTTCAAAGTTCTGGAAGAAAAACTTGGGAGCTTTATCATCGAATTCAGGTACTAGCTTATTAGCTTTAGAAACTTCAAATGTAGCAGGGAGTGTAGCTTCCTTAGTTTTACTTGACATCGAAAGATCCTGGAGTTCTTTCTGGCGTCGTAACTCTGCTTCTCGTTCTTTTTCTCTCACTTCTGCTTTCCTCTTTTCTAGACCGAGCTCTTGTTCAGTTGCTTCCTTTCTCCAGTTGCAAATGAAGCTTAATTTTCTCTAACTCAGTGTCTTCTGAAACAGGTGGATGTATTCCTGCTGCAATTCAGAGGGTTTGTACTTCCTCATCATCTGCAAGAATCCCTTGGTTGATTAGATACTCTAAAATATCACCCAATATTCCAGCCTTCACATGTGTAGGATCTACCACAATGTTACATTTAACAGCAAGATCCCGCAAATCCTGTTCAGTAGCACACATGAGCATAGGAAACTTCTCTTTGGGTTTCCAACAAAGCTATCTAGATCAAAAGGCATTTTGAACAAGGGTTAATGACTCACTATGCAACACTTTAATAAATACAACAAATCCTACCTACCTAACACATTGAGTAAGGTAACTAAACGCGAATATACAAACTTAAACCACGATAGTTCAAAATACTTAGGTACTCATTCGAACAGTTTTCGTATTTACTCAAAACAAATTACCAGTAGCTATACGTATTAGGGCTTGTGCCTTGTATGATAAGGCGCCCTATGAGGTAATGTTAGACTTGCGATAATCTTACGCTAAGTCGGTTGGTATTGCACTTCCATATTCAATGGAGTGTCTTGGGGTTTGTAGATCACTTACGAAGTCGGGATTATCTTCTTGTTTATGACGATGATGTGTTAAACTCATGGTGAGGAGGTTCTTGTAGAAAACACGAAGTATAAAAATATATATATTCTTCTGAAGTTTTACATGCTGAAGATCAGATATGATTGTACAAGTCTTCTAATAACGATAGCTTGATCGCTTCTGCCAATGATGATGGCTAATCCCTATTCCTCTACATTTGATAAGCTTAGGTAAAGAGGTACAGGTCTTCTAATGACGATAGCTAACTCTGTTCTGCCTGTTCTACATCTCTGTTACAAGTTATGAAGGAAGCAAATAGTAGTTCGAACATATGAACATACATACAAAATGAGACACGCTACAGATCACGTAGGCCGCTTGAGCTATAGGTCACGGTGTTTGTCTCAAGCAGGAAGCTTGGACTAAAGTTTATAAACAATTGAACGACTACAGGTGACGGCATGTTATCTTAGCCTACATACTTATTGTATACGTCATCTTTAGCGTCTCTAGTCTGATCACATTCTGCAAGCAATCTGGTTGACCTCTTTAGTTTTAGTCTTTTATATATATGGACTAACATTCCATATTTTATTATGTAAACACTTACATACGCACATTGTTACGAAAATGACATTGCACGTAATTACGAAAACAAAAGTAACAGGTTATATCAAAAGTAGTCAGATATTTACTTTTGAGAAAACAAAACTAGACGGATGACTTTAAGGTAACTGCAGCCCAGCGTTATTACGGCACTTACAAGAGAACGCTCACTGAAAGCGAGGCGAAGTTCATCCTATTAAGAATTACAGCAACTACAAGTTACGGAATGGTAATTACCAAAGAATTATGCAGTACATGGGCAAAATCACACGTCACGAATCGTGCAAAGTTAAATATTACCAAACCCACACAATTCAGTAATTACAGAAAGTCTGGATGTCACGGAGCGTTCGAGGTACACTGAAGTGCGAGACTGAACTACTTACTTCCGTAATGAGACGACTTTAAAGAGGCAAAGTGCATTTTGCAACCTGAAAGGTCGGGAACTAATCAACGATGTACATGGTAATGTAAGAAATCTTATCACTTTTTGTGATAGCGAGGTTGACCTTTATTACAGAAAGCACTAATGAGGTGACCACAAGAGGCGATACGTGCAGAGATCCCAGTCAATTAACATTAGTTATTTACATATCCTTCAAAAATACTTTACCCTCGTTTCAGGTAAGGTGAGGTGTATTCTTGCCTAATACTGTCAAACGCAGTTGAATGAAAGCTAAGTACGGTATAGCGGGGCACTAACTCATTGTACAAATTAACGAAGTACAAAAAAGCAAGACATATTGTTCACCGACAGTTCTTAAGAGTTCTATAAGAGAAACATTTCAACAGCTTGTAGTCACATAGCACAGGTTTGCATCCCGGACAGGCCCCCCCCCCCCCCCCCCCCCCCCCCCCCCCCCCCCCCCCCCCCCCCCCCCCCCCCCCACACCCCCCCCCCCCCCCCCCCCCCCCCCCCCACCCCCCCCCCCCCCCCCCCCCCCCCCCCCCCCCCCCCCCCCCCCCCCCCCCCCCCCCCCCCCCCCCCCCCCCCCCCCCCCCCCCCCCCCCCCCCCCCCCCCCCCCCCCCCCCCCCCCCCACCAGTTACGACATGCCTAAGATGACTGTCCTCATAATCAGTGGTAAATACTTTAGCTTAAATATGACCTTACGTAACACTCTGTAGGAAGCATAAAGAAATAATATTCTACTAAAATAAAATATCCAACCTGTGCAAAACACTGGTCGGGTGAACAAAACTCAACAATCACTCAAAATTATAATGAGTAATTACTCATTATATAAAGTTAACACTGATAATACTGCAATAGTGAACAAAATTAATTTAACAAACACTTCTCTTAAACATTTAAACATTTGGCAAATAACTCAATAATTGAACACTATTAAACTTAATATCTAAATGACAAAACCCACACAGATTAAACAATAAAGTGCCAAAAACACTGTCTTCAATTGAGGAAGAATACATCTTACTTAACAAGAGGGTAGAAGTTCCCAAGTAAACAAAAAGAACATCAAGGAGGGGTAATGGGAAAAGAGACTTAGAACAGGACAAGGTTGAGAAAAAGTGAGGGAGCAATCAACAGATGCCCTGCATATGGGAAGTTAAGGAGAAAATACTAAATCCATATGGTTAATTGTATACAATATACACAATAGTGGAGCGAAAAGGTGACAATATATATATATATATATATATATATATACTATATATATATATATATATATATATATATTATATATATACGAGTGTCAAAATGACCCTCGTTTCAAAAAAAGGAGGGAGCTCCTAACAGAAAACGTAACCTATCTTTGTTGTGATCGTCCCCTTTATTTGTCACCTCTGTAACTAGCTGAAAATCAATCATTAAGTCTTTGGGTGAATTCAAACCCCTGATCTAAAAAAACTATAACCTTTATTTTCCCAATTAGCCAACCTAAAAATGTAAGAAAATGTATTAGAGAAAATCCCAAAGAAAACTCATCAAATCACTATTACTCTTCCAACAAAACATCCTATATATAATTATCTCTTTTACCCCACACGTCCAACTACTACTTGACTCTTTAACAATACTCGTCATAATTAAGTCAAGAGAATTCATTTTTAAGTAGCGACGACAGAATCCATCTGAAATAAAAAGACCATAATTATCAGACAATTAAATGTTAAAATTCGTCAACAATATGTGTGTCGCACCTCACTACCCCTCTCTAGAAGCTGCACTTAATATCACTACAAAAGATATATAACTTTTCAGTCTTTCACTTTACCTTCAACGGATCTCCAAACGCCTTCCTCTGCAGCGTGTTTCTACACACAATTGATATCAGGCACAGTGTGTTAATCACCTTGCTAGGGTTTTTTTATTCCATTTACTTCATCTTGCAAACATATGTATATACACTGACTAACAGACCCATGGATACACACGTTACTGAACATACGAACGTACGCATTTTCCCATGTATACACGATTGCCTTTCCTTGTGGTTTACCTCATATCTCTGGAATGCTCTCACAATCTCGTTCCCGTGTTTTCGATTTGTCTCATGTCAGCGCCTTGAGGAATTCACTGTTTTGCATCTGTCTATAATCGACAAGAGCTAAGGTTATCAACCCAATTCATTTTAATATATATCTATTTATTCCTCTGACAAGTGCCTTAAGATATATACATCTACATACATACTACATATCTATATATATATATATATATATATATATATATATATATAGGTATATATATATATATATTATATATCTATATATATATATATATTATATATATATATATATTATATATATCATATTATAATATAGATATTATATATATATAATATACTATATATATATATATATTATATATATATATATATATATATATATATTATTATATACACACACTCGTAGGCATCCAGGGAAAGGCATTTGATACAATTGATGGTTTATTGCTAATGCCGACGTTTCACAACTACATTGTTGCATCTTCAAGACTGAAATACAACGAGTTGACTCTTAATAATTAATCATAAAACATTTATAATAATATATAACTAAAATCACTACAGTATTCTCTTATTTAAAATTTTAACTCAGTTAAGATATATACAGAAAACACCATTGACACGAAAAGAAGGACCTACCCAGACAGGAGATAAAAGGAAACTGTTTAAACAAGTAGAGAGAAAGAAAAAGAATCATAATAATAAACAACAAAGCACAATAAGGCAACGCCAAGACAAATAGGGGCATTAAGCAATGAACATTTGAGTAGATGATGTTTGGGTGCTTAATGATGGGACAGTTAATCATTATGGACTCTAAGGTTGTTAAGTCATTGTTTTTCTGTGTTTATCCTATTATTTGAGAATCTTTGTTATCTATGGATGTTTTGCATAATTTGGAATGTGTCCTTATATTGGAGTGTTCTGGGTTGGACAGTCTGCTTCAGGTTCTAAAACAAACTCCTCTATGGGGGTCTATGCGTTCATTGCCAACGTTAAGTTACCCCTGGTGTACACCTTGGGGCAACGTATTTCTTTTAATTAAAACAAGTTGGATGTAAACAACGGACTAACTTTGTCCTTGAGCTTGAAAAAGGTCCCGATGGATTTTTGGGGATTAATTTGAGATTTAATTAAGGCAGGCAATTCTCTCTGAAGCAAACTGAGACACTGTTTCCTAAGATAGTCATCACGTAAGTAAGGGAACGGTGCCAACATTTTCATTTTCGGCACAGCATCGATAGCAGTGGGCATTTCCATTTTCTTATCTAGGAGCTTTTTTAAGGTTCTAAAAAAAGCCCTTTGAGGAAAATAGTTATTACTAAAGTAGTTAGCGAAGGTTACGACGACCTCTTCATGGAAGGTCATCCAACTGGACGAGTGTGCAAAGGTCCTGTGGAGGAGAGTAGAAATGGAGTTTAATTTACAATGATAATGACAGAAGCTATAGTAATTCGTACCCAAACCTGTAAAAGTATCTTTTCTATAAATCCCTGTATAAAACCCTTGTTCTTTCTAGAGACAATAACATCCAGGAACGGTAATTTATCATTAGATTCCTTCTCCAGGGTGAACTTGATGTTCGGGTGTTGGGTGTTAACATAGTCTAAAAAGAGCAAGCGTGTCATCAACGTAACGTTTCTAAAACAAGGGGTGGAAAGAAAGAGGTCAACCATCCAGCGCCTGTTCTTCCAGAGAACTCATAAAGATATTGGCGAACACCGGACGGACCTAAAGGGGAGCCCATTGCCATCCCCTCCACCTGTCTATACACAGTGTTATCAAAAATAAAGGCCGTGTCCAGCACAGCAATTCTAAAAATTGCTTAAATTACGTCCTGTTAAAATTATGAAACAAAACATCCTCACTAGAAAACAACTTATTTAAAATGATCTCGATGGTCTCTCCCACTGGGACGTTTGTGAATAGAGCTTCCACATCCAGGCTAACCATGAATAAGTCCGAATCCTCTTTAATAATCCCACCTATAAAACTGGCAGAGTTTTTCATTGAGTAAGAATTTCTGCTTAAGGATTCTAATATTGGAACAAGGTATTTGGCTATTCTATATTTTGCTGTATTCATAGAAGAGAGAATGAGCCGCATTGGAGTCCCTGCCTTGTGCACTTTGGGCAAACCATACATCACTCCATATGACGAACCTGTGACAAAGAGGTTTTGGTAGGTTTTAATAATATCCATAAAAATCTGTTTATCTTATCCTCTGTTTTGATGATATTATAAAGGTCTGGAGAACCTACTTTTTCGAATTTCGTTCGGTCGTTTAATATGCTTTCCATTTTGTTGATATACTCCTGTTAGTTTTAGAACCGGGAGCAGACTGTCCAACCCAGAACACTCCAATGTAAGGACACATTCCAAATCATGCAAAACATCCATAGATAACAAAGATTCTCAAATCATAGGACAACCACAGAAAAACAATGACTTAACAACCTTAGAGTCCATAATGATTAAATTAACTGTCCCATCATTAAGCACCCAAACATCATCTACTCAACTGTTCATTGCTTAATGGCCCTATTTGTCTTGGCGTTGCCTTATTGTACGTGTGTGCCTTGCTGTTTATTATTATGATTGTTTTTCTTTCTCTCTCCTTGTTTAAACAGTTTCCTTTTAACTCTTGTCTGAGTAGGTCCTTCTTTTCGTGTCAATGATGTTTTTTGTATATATTTTAAATGAGTTAATACTTTAAATAAGAGAATACTGTAGTGATTTTAATTATATATTATAAATGTTTTATGATTAATTATTAAGAGTCAACTCGCTGTATTTCAGTCTTGAAGATGCAACAATTTAGTTGTGAAACATCGGCATTAGCAATAAACCTTCAATTGTATCGAAGGCCTTTCCCTGGACTCCTACAAGTATGATTTCGAGAGCTGCAGCTCCAATGCTTGAGTGTGTGTATATATATATATATATATATATGTATATATATATATATATATATATATATATATCTATATATATATATAAATATTAAAAACCAGGGCTTGAATGAAGAGCATCTTTATTTGCGACGTTTCCCTCCGTCATCGGGCCATTCTATTAATGGGAAATATCATTTACAATTAAAATCAATGACGTAATATGTTTCATTAAAACAAAGCAAAATCAAATAATATAAAATTACACAATTACAGGACATAATAACCTAAACTCGCAGCAAAATCTTTTTTTCTGTTCTATTTTTTTTCTGCTCTCTTTGACAACAAACAGTGTATTTCTCTATTTTAAGATTTTGCTGCGAGTTTAGGTTATTATATCTTGTAATTGTGTGATTTTATATTATTTTATTTTGCTTTGTTAATTTTAATGTATCTTATAGTAATTATGTAATTTTAGCTTATTTTGCTTTGTTTTAATGTAACTTATATTACGTCATTGATTTTAATTGTAAATGATATTCCATTATAGAATGCCCGATGACGGAGGAAAGTAAATCTCCGAAACTAGTCGCAAATAAAGATGCTCTTCATTCAAACCCTGGTTTTAATATTTATTATTCGTCTCTGATTTCCATGGAACTCTTCTATTGCTGATATATATATATATATATATAGTATATATATATATATATATATATATATATATATATAGTATTATATATATTATATTGTATATTGATATAAGTTCATACAGCCAGGGGAAGGGTGGTTGAGAGAAAGAAAATCATTGAACTGAGCGTTTTCATGTATTTCTGAACCTCATCAGGGTTCAGGTACAAGTACCAAGAAAACAAATACAGTCACAAGAAGATTTCGTGGCAAGACAAATGATGCTAAAAAACAAACAACGCTAACAATTACCGAACAGTCCTAATGCTTAATAACTTACTTGTTTTAAAATACCTTTCGTCAAAATTACATCAACTTTGTATAAACCTAGGCTGATATTTAATAAATTATCACAGCCTTCTTTAATTATACAGTATTCTATTAAATTTCTTTTCACTAAATCTTTGTAAAACATAATTTTCTTGGAGTCTGTCCAGTTAATACTATGATTACTGTTATCCATGTGTACAAATAACGTATTTGGCATATTACTAGTTCTTACATTTATATTTGTGTTATTTCAATCGAACTGCCAGTGTCTTTCCACTTTGTCCTAAGTACGTTTTATTACATTGATTACAAGGAATCTCATAAATACATCCTGTCCATTTCCAGGGGAATTTCTAATTAGCAAGTTTCTAATAGATTCAAGCGTTTTGAACGCAACATTAATTATATATATACGTATATATATTATATATATATATATATATATATATATATATATATATATATATAGATATATGTATGTATGTAAAGGTATAAGATATACTGCATATAGAATGCAACAAAAGGTTGAGAAAATGAATATTCTAGTGTATACGAAGTGTGAACACTAGACAACAGATGGCAGTAGCGCTTGCCGTAGGAGGCAGTCGCCAAAGGATTGTGTGAAGAAAGGTATTGGTGGGTCTATGTCTGTCTATCAGGTCTCTGGTATATAAAGACCCCCCACGATGAATTTCGGGGGGTCGCAGCAAACAAGGGAAAGTGAACGAACGTGTGTCAAGTTTCTAAAGAAAAGAATTTGGTAATGTATTGTTTAGTCATCAAGCGGTTTTCTTATGCGATGTAACTGTGGTTGCCACTAGCTTTTGATGTTAAGGTTTATATGAATCTAATGTTTAGTTGATGTGAAGCGTGTTGACTTGGGCTGTTGTGCCGTAAGCCGCAGTGTAATTGGTGATGGGTAGTTTGTGAAGAAATGCTGGTCGGTGTCGTTGCTTTGGTGTAACTCGTCCATCATTTGTGTTTTGTTCTGTTTGTGGATTGAATAGGTGCTTACTAACTGTTATTAAAGTACTTTTAAGTGTTAATGGGTTTTCACTGCTTCCATTTACATTCCCCTCCTAAATCATATATATATATATATATATATGCATTTTTTTAAATATACAATATATATATATATATGTGTGTGTGTGTGTGTGGTGTGTGTGTGTGTGGTGTCAAGAGACAAGGGAACAGGTTGAATGAAACAAGACTCCAGATAAGAACCAGAGAAAAGAAAGTGTTGATAATAATATTTGAATCACTGCAGCCGAGGAGATGTGTGGTGTTGGCGACTTCATTGACGGGATTCAGATCTTCATCGCGAATGAGGTTGATGGAATCGACATCACTGCGATGGAGAACATCAGATTGCGCTGCCACAACTCCGGAACTTGGCTTCAGAGTTTCACACATGATCGTGAAGGTATTCATGCGTCCATTCGCCTAGGTCTACAGATGCCTATATACGTAGAGTCCACATAGAATAACTAATTAGACTATTAGGCACTGGAGGGTGGACGAGCAAGATAGCAGTGGCGGCTTGTGGCTATCATCCTTAGGGGTGCTGTTTATTGCATATTTTTTTGTATTCCTTGATATTAACTGTATAAACACATATATATACACACACACTCTCTCTCTCTCTCTCCCATTTGACTCTCCTCTCTCTCTCTCTCTCGCTGAGGAATGCAGCACAACCGCTACCGAAAACTACTATTTTGAATTTTACTCATTAACATGAACGTGGTTATAATTTTCTCCAATTTACTTCAACTCGCCACTGAGTTGATTATTCTGCCTTACATATCATCAGCATCATCACTGATTTCATCACTATCGCTAATATAACATATTGATTAAGCTTTGACGAATTTTAAAGTAATTTCAAAACACACCTTTTCCCTCTAATAGCTAGACTTACACTGCTCGAGAGGGCAGTGCTCCCCTTCTTAATAGGTGCTGGCTGGCTACCACACTATCACTCTGCTAGCAAAATGAGAACTGCTCAGCCCCGCAGTTCCACATATTGTTTCAATTCATTTGCTTTTTTTATTTACAAAAACAAAAGAATGGTAATCATTTGTTAGGGATTATTGATAACTTCTATTAATTTTTCATATTCATGTATATATTCATTATTTTGCGCATATGTATGAAATCTACAGGGGTGCTACAGTTCCTTAGTGCCTACTGACGAGCCGCCACTGCAAGAAAGTCAGAGTCCGTGGTGGTCACAGACCCGAATCCTCTGCCAAAGCTAGTTATGAAATAAACTGTTCACGATAGAAAAGTGCGTCTCATTAAGATTCGGGACCCCGAATAGGGATTACGCTTTAAAAAAATAAAAATAAATAAATAAAAAAACGGCTTGGGTGAGCGGACGGGGATCGGGGGAAGGAACGAATTGAAGCTAAACATGTGTGCTTATCTACATGCTTTGGTTGATCAGCAAAACTTTAATATGTATGCATGAAGACTTAAGTCCTTGTAAGTCTCTATGTAAATAATCGTTCTTCTCAGCTGAAGAAGAATCCCTGTTCGGAGTCACTGATTTTAATGAGGCCTTTCCACTTCTGAATGTCAACAATACATTTTGGAACTGCCAAACATACAGATGGTAAGGCATAGAAATGAGATGAGAGAAAATCATGAAATAATTCATAAAAGTGGATAAATTCAGTCTTGAATTACAATAATCAGGATCGAACACTTACACTTATCTTTTGTACTGGTGTCGCAGATCATGATGTTGCATTATCTCATTTGTTGCACCATTTGAAAATCTTATTTCTTAAACATTACTCATATGATGCACCTGGGTCACAGAGGGATGAGAGAGGAATCTGATAATCATTCATTGATCTATGGTTTGGCTCTTAAAGTTTCCTCAAGTCATAAATGAATGGCAGCTGATGCAAAGACAATAATTAAAACTGAAATCTACAGGGAACCTTGAAACAGTTACTGATAAATTTCGATGAAAGTTTTTCATAAAATAGAGGATTACATCTGGAAAGAAATCAGGATGTGGATGTGTTTCCAGTGTACTATTTTACCTGGTGTTAGGAAAGGTTTGTTGTACTGGAAAATGTGAGACAGGCTTTATGCACAAGTACTTTTAAGATAGTGCAGAGACTTTTTGCTCTCTATGAGTGCAGATTTTAAGGGTGTTTTTAGAAGGTAATGGGCTGACTCATACAGTTATTAGTAAATACTGTGGGGGGTAGGACATTTTGACAGATAGGAATTCTGAAGCTTCATGTCAATGAGTTGAGGCCGGGCCTATGCTCTTCGAAATAAGGTCAGCCAATATTGCCATCTTAAGATAATGAAGCAAATGACTATTATGATTATTGGCCTAAATAGCACAATCACGTTTTGGAAAATGAAAAAAAAAAAAACAAAGCTCGCGATGAATTAGGAAACACAAGCTTAAAAATGCAAAATTCTTTAGCATTCAAAGGTTCAAATAATTTTACTGCAATGGTCAGAAACAGTTAACTCTGATGTCGTTTAACATTAAGGTGTACTAAAGGTACTACACCTAATGCAGATATTAGTTATTTTAAATTTCCATAATACAATTTAGAGTGGAACATGAGTAGGATTATTGATAAGAGATTTTAGTGTATGTTATCCTAAATATTTGAATCAAGAAATAGGTTCTCTAAGAAACTGTTCTTCTGTGTTAGGCTATCTATCATACTCTGAAAATAAGGCAGTCAAGAACACCAGGACAATCTTCGCTTCCATAGAGAATGTCATAACCAAATACAGCCGTCATGATATTGTCTTCTTATTGATGCAAAACGCCACCAAAAGGATACACATAGACAACAGCATCCCGTACACACACTCAGTTCATCAACCTGTAAATTTCTGTTTGTGCTTTGGAATGTTCCCTTCTGAGAATTTAAAAATCAGTTAAAAATTAATTAGATACTATGTAAATGTCCGAGGTAGTTGGATGGAGCAGAAAGATTAAATTCATTAAGAACAAAGGCAGGAGTACTTGCACGATTATTTAAGTTTTAAATTGGTATTGGCGTACAAAATGCATCAGGTTTGAGAGATGGCCAGCGTTATTGTATTTGAAAATAGTCTAGCATGGCCCCAAGGCCTTTTTTGGCCTGTGTATTTAGGGACAGTGAAGATACGGAAGCTTTTCCATGGGTTCAGCAGAGGGACGATGTGAATCATCATGAATACTTGTTTCACCCTTGTTTTAGGTACACAAATCTAAATGTTTAAATTAATAGCAATAGCAAATATTTCGTCACTTTCCAAGCAAATATGATGTACATTAACACAACGAGTTTAAGAAAAAAAAAGATAAAATATAAATTCACATAACATAAAGTTCCCGGAATTTGGTGTCTGTAAACCTTCTTCATTACTTTATATGATCTCTAATTGTACTAACTTAATGGGTTATTTTTTATGCGTGTCTCTGAAGCAGAAATAAATTTCATACATATAACTTTGATCATTCGTCTGATAAGTCGACTTTTTCTTTCCAAAGGTGAATGGTCGACAAAAGTCAAGTGTCCTCCTGGGATGAGGTTGTGCGGAATGCGGGTCAAATCCGATCTACTTGACAATACAATTGGGGATCGAACTTGCATCAATGAAGTCGTCGGTATCTGCTGCTTTTATTAGAAGGAAGTCTTCATCTACTGCTTTTATTAGGGGGAAGACTTCATCTGCTGCTTTTAATAGAAGGAAGACTTCATCTGCTGCTTTTAATAAAAGGAAGACTTCGTCTGCTGCTTTTATTAGAAGGAAGACTGCATCTGCTGCTTTTATTAGAAGGAAGACTTCATCTGCTGCTTTTATTAGGAGGAAGACTGCATCTGCTGCTTTTATTAGGAGGAAGTCTTCATCTGCTGCTTTAATTAGAAGGAAGACTTCATCTGCTGCTTTTATTAGGAGAAAGACTTCATCTGCTGCTTTTATTAGAGGGAAGTCTTCGTCTGCTGCTTTTATTAGAAGGAAGTCTTCATCTGCTGCTTTTATTAGAAGGAAGTCTTCATCTGCTGCTTTTAATAGAAGGAAGACTTCATCTGCTGCTTTTAATAGAAAGAAGACTTCATCTGCTGCTTTTATTAGGAGGAAGACTTCATCTGCTGCTTTTAATAGAAGGAAGACTTCATCTGCTACTTTTAATAGAAAGAAGACTTCATCTGCTGCTTTTATTAGGAGGAAGACTTCATCTGCTGCTTTTAATAGAAGGAAGACTTCATCTGCTGCTTTTAATAGAAAGAAGACTTCATCTGCTGCTTTTAATAGAAGGAAGACTTCATCTGCTGCTTTTATTAGGAGGAAGACTTAAATCTGCTGCTTTTAATAGAAGGAAGACTTCATTTGCTGCTTTTAATAGAAGGAAGACTTCGTCTGCTGCTTTTAATAGAAGGAAGACTTCGTCTGCTGCTTTTAATAGAAAGAAGACTTCATCTGCTGCTTTTAATAGAAGGAAGACTTCATCTGCTGCTTTTATTAGGAGGAAGACTTCGTCTGCTGCTTTTAATAGAAAGAAGACTTCATCTGCTGCTTTTAATAGAAGGAAGACTTCATCTGCTGCTTTTATTAGGAGGAAGACTTCATCTGCTGCTTTTATTAGGAGGAAGACTTAAATCTGCTGCTTTTAATAGAAGGAAGACTTCATCTGCTGCTTTTAATAGAAGGAAGACTTAAATCTGCTGCTTTTAATAGAAGGAAGACCTCATCTGCTGCTTTTAATAGAAGGAAGACTTCATCTGCTGCTTTTAATAGAAGGAAGACTTCATCTGCTTGCTTTTTTTTATTTAGGAGGAAGTCTTCATCTACTGCTTTTAATAGAAGGAAGACTTCATCTGCTGCTTTTAATAGAAGGAAGACTTCATCTGCTGCTTTTATTAGGAGGAAGTCTTCATCTGCTGCTTTTAATAGAAGGAAGACTTCATCTGCTGCTTTTAATAGAAGGAAGACTTCATCTGCTGCTTTTATTAGGAGGAAGACTTCATCTGCTGCTTTTAATAGAAGGAAGTCTTCATCTGCTGCTTTTATTAGAAGGAAGACTTCATTGGCTGCTTTTAATTAGAAGGAAGACTTAATCTGCTGCTTTTATTAGAAGGAAGTCTTCATCTGCTGCTTTTATTAGAAGGAAGACTTCTTCTGCTGCTTTTATTAGAAGGAAGTCTTCATCTGCTGCTTTTATTAGAGGGAAGTCTTCTTCTGCTGCTTTTATTAGAAGGAAGTCTTCGTCTGCTGCTTTTATTAGGAGGAAGTCTTCATCTGCTGCTTTTATTAGAGGGAAGTCTTCTTCTGCTGCTTTTATTAGAAGGAAGACTGCATCTGCTGCTTTTATTAGGAGGAAGTCTTCATCTGCTGCTTTAATTAGAAGGAAGACTTCATCTGCTGCTTTTATTAGAAGGAAGTCTTCATCTGCTGCTTGTATTAGAAGGAAGTCTTCATCTGCTGCTTTTATTAGAAGGTAGACTTCATTTGCTGCTTTTATTAGAAGGAAGTCTTCATCTGCTGCTTTTATTAGAAGGAAGACTTCATCTGCTGCTTGTATTAGAAGGAAGACTGCATCTGCTGCTTTTATTAGAAGGAAGACTTCATCTGCTGCTTTTATTAGGAGGAAGACTGCATCTGCTGCTTTTATTAGGAGGAAGTCTTCATCTGCTGCTTTAATTAGAAGGAAGACTTCATCTGCTGCTTTTATTAGGAGAAAGACTTCATCTGCTGCTTTTATTAGAGGGAAGTCTTCGTCTGCTGCTTTTATTAGAAGGAAGTCTTCATCTGCTGCTTTTATTAGAAGGAAGTCTTCATCTGCTGCTTTTAATAGAAGGAAGACTTCATCTGCTGCTTTTAATAGAAAGAAGACTTCATCTGCTGCTTTTATTAGGAGGAAGACTTCATCTGCTGCTTTTAATAGAAGGAAGACTTCATCTGCTACTTTTAATAGAAAGAAGACTTCATCTGCTGCTTTTATTAGGAGGAAGACTTCATCTGCTGCTTTTTAATAGAAGGAAGACTCATCTGCGCTTTTAATAGAAAGAAGACTTTCATCTGCTGCTTTTAACAGAAGGAAGACTTCATCTGCTGCTTTTTATTAGGAGGAGACTTAAATCTGCTGCTTTTAATAGAAGGAAGACTTCATTTGCTGCTTTTAATAGAAGGAAGACTTCGTCTGCTGCTTTTAATAGAAGGAAGACTTCGTCTGCTGCTTTTAATAGAAAAGAAGACTTCATCTGCTGCTTTTAATAGAAGGAAAGACTTCATCTGCTGCTTTTTTATTAGGAGGAAGACTTCGTCTGCTGCTTTTAATAGAAAGAAAGACTCTCTGCTGCTTTTAATAGGAAGGAAGACTTCATCTGCTGCTTTTATTAGGAGGAAGACTTCATCTGCTCTTTTGCTTTTATTAGGAAGGAAGACTTAAATCTGCTGCTTTTAATAGAGGAAGACCTCATTCTCTGCTTCTTTTAATTAGAAGGAAGACTTAAATCTGCTGCTTTAATAGAAGGAAGACTTCATCTGCTGCTTTTTAATTAGAAGGAAGTCTTCATCTCTGCTTTTAATGAAGGAAGATTCTCTGCTGCTTTTAATAGAAGGAAGACTTCATCTGCTGCTTTTATTAGGAGGAAGTCTTTCAGCTGCTGCTTTTAAGATAGAAGGAAGACTTCATCTGCTGCTTTTTTATTAGGAAGGAAGACTTCATCTGCTGTTTTAATAGAAGGCTTAAGTCTTCATCTGCTGCAACTTTTATAGAAGGAAGACTTCATCTGCTGCTTTTATAGGAGGAAGACTTCATCTGCTGCTTTTTATAGGAGGAAGTACTTCATCTGCAATGCTTTTTTATAGAAGGAAGTCTTCAATTCATCTGCTTTTGCTTTTATTAGAAGGAAGACTTCTTGCTGCTTTAGTAGAAGGAAGACTTAATCTGCTGCTTTTATTAGAAGGAAGTCTTCATCTGCTGCTTTTATTAGAAGGAAGACTTCTTCTGCTGCTTTTATTAGAAGGAAGTCTTCATTCATCTGCTGCTTTTATTAGAGGGAAGTCTTCTTCGGCTGCTGCTTCCATTAGAGAAGGAAGTCTTCTGTCTGCTGCTTTTTTATTAGGAGGAAGTCTTCATCTGCTGCTTTTATTAGAGGGAACCGTCTTCTTCTGCTGCTTTTTATTAGAAGGAAGACTGCATCTGCTGCTTTTATTAGGAGGAAGTCTTCATCTGCTGCTTTAATTAGAAGGAAGACTTCATCTGCTGCTTTTATTAGAAGGAAGTCTTCATCTGCTGCTTGTATTAGAAGGAAGTCTTCATCTGCTGCTTTTATTAGAAGGTAGACTTCATTTGCTGCTTTTATTAGAAGGAAGTCTTCATCTGCTGCTTTTATTAGAAGGAAGACTTCATCTGCTGCTTGTATTAGAAGGAAGTCTTCATCTGCTGCTTTTATTAGAAGGAAGTCTTCATCTGCTGCTTTTATTAGAAGGAAGTCTTCGTCTGCTGCTTTTATTAGAAGGAAGACTTCATCTGCTGCTTTTATTAGAAGGAAGTCTTCGTCTGCTGCTTTTATAGAATTGAACGACTTCGAATGTTCTGCTGCTTTTATTAGAAGGAAGACTTCATCTGCTGCTTTAATTAGAAGGAAGTCTTTGTCTGCTGCTTTTATTAGAAGGAAGTCTTTGTCTGCTGCTTTTATTAGGAGGAAGACTGTATATGCTGCTTTTATTAGGAGGAAGACTGTATCTGCTGCTTTTATTAGGAGGAAGACTGTATCTGCTGCTTTTATTAGGAGGAAGACTGTATCTGCTGCTTTTATTAGGAGGAAGTCTTCATCTGCTGAATATATTGTTTCTGTTGCATAAAGGATACAAAAATACTATGTTTCATTAATATTGCAATTTCCCCTTGGTCAAACCATATCTTTACTGGACTACACCCTTCTGAGCAGTGTTGCCAGATATTTCGGTTAGAAAGCCATAATCATTACTCAAAATCCATGAGTTAGAACTGTTTTTAATGTCTCCGTTTGGGACATCTTTCTAGAGATTGCAAAATAAAAATAAAATGTACTCTCTGTTTTCATAATGTCTTATTTTGTATTTATGGTAAATCTATTTGTGAAACTAGCAAATTTCAAATGAAACAAAATGACATTAATAAGTTAAATGATCAGGTTAAAGTAAATAAAGCGATGCTGTCAATACTGGTATTGTTTGGCATGTTGGCATCTCTCATGACCAGACATTGAAGAGCACTGTACTGCAGACAGCTAAAATCAAAGTTCATACAGTAGGTGGAATACGTGTTGAGGCTGTTGTGATGTTTGGGAATACTACCAGTAGTCCATTTGTAGTGAATTCTACTATTATATATAATTTAGATTCATACAATGTTACTGTTACAGCACAAGAACTTGAAGAGAATTTGTATGTAGATGATTGGCTCTCAGGTACAGATACAGTTGAAGATGCCAGTAGAATGTTCAGTGAAGCTCAGAGTATATTATTAGATGCTGTTATGACTTTATCCAAGTGGCACACTAACAATGATTTTTTTGATTAATCAACATCATCAGTACTTTGAACCAGATTATTAGAAATATATTGTAATTCCTCAGATGTGTTTTCATTGAAAGGTCTCAGCTTGTGCTACTTAATCTCCAGTAATGTATTAATAGTGTTGAGGTTATTAAAAACTTTGTAGTTAGTAGATGTTATTTTTCAGGTTTATCTTTGAATTCTGTGCAAGGTTTAGAAATACATGCCTTCACTGATGCATCAGAGAAAGGCTACGGTAGCTGTGTGTATCCACATGTACCAAGATTGAATAAAGAATTTTGTGTATAATTTATTATTGCTAGAACTAAAGTGGCTCCTATTAAGCAGGTTACCTTTCCTCGGCTGGAACTGCTTGGAGCCTTATTGAATGCTTGTCTAATTAAGCTGGTGAAATCTGCTTTACACTTGAATGATAATGTTTAATTAGTTTACTGGACAGATTCCAAAGTCTCATTGTCTTGGATAACCGGTAATCCCACTAAATGAAAACTTTTGTAGCCAATAGGTAGTTGAGATTCAAACATTAACATCTAATGATTAGTTCCATTGCCATGACAAAGATAATCCTGCTGATTTGATGACCCGAGGGGTTACTGGTGATCAGTTAATTTAAACGACATATGGCTTAAAAGTCCCAAATGGTTATCTACTTCCTCCGTAGACTTGTGTCAATGCTATTGTTGAGGTTAATGCAAATGATTGCGTTTTTCCCCCAAAAAAATATAAGGGAGGAGGAGTGATTATGACTGTTAATGAAGATGTCAGTTCTAGATGGTGTGATTTTACCGAAGCAATGAACATTACTCCCATGGTTATGAGACTCATTAACAATTGTAAACCTAATGGTGCTAAACTTTCAGGTCGTCTCACATATAATGAGTTGAGTAATGCAAAGGACAAGATTTTATGTACAGAGGGACTATTAGTGTCTCGTTCTCAAGGAAAACCTCTCCCTAGAAATTCCTCCTTGAAGAGACTTGACCCTTTTCTTGACTTCTTCTTCTTCCCAGCTTTATCCCTATTCGGGGTCGCCGTTTCTAATGAGTCTCTTCCATCTACCTCTGTCCCGTGTCACTTCCTCCCATACTCCCTTCTCCCTCATATCATCTCTAATGCAATCTCTCCACCTGGTCTTAGGTCTTCCTCTCCTTCGTGTTCCATCCACCTCCACGTCCATCACTTCTCTTGCCATGTGTTGCTCTTCTCTTCTCATCAGGTGGCCATACCATCTTAACCTTGCTGCCTCTTGCACTTTCTTTGATGCATCAGTGACTTTTACTGTACCCCTAATATGTTCATTTCTAACCCTGTCCTTTTTGGTTACTCCACTCATCCACCTAGGCATCCTCATCTCGGTTACGTTCAACTTTCTACCCTCTGTTTTCTTTAGAGGTGCTGCTTCCAATCCATATGTCATTGCTGGTCTGACCACTGCCTTGTGCACTCTGCCCTTTAATCTTATAGGGACTTTCCTATCACATATGACACCAGACACCTTCCTCCAGTTGTTCCAACCACAATGAATCCGGTTGTTAATTTCCTCTTCCATGTTCCCTCATTGTCAATCACTGACCCAAGGTACTTGAATTTATGAACCCTTTTCATGTTTCCTCCGCCTAATTTGATTGTTGTTTGCTTGTCGCCATCCAATTCGGTTGTCATATATTCTGTCTTTTTCCTGCTTATTCTTAAACCTCTACTCTCCAAGACATATTCCCATCTTTCAAGTTTCCCCTCCAGCTCTTCCCTATTCTCGGCATAGAGCAGACACCATGGTGGCTCCCCCCTGACATCCTCTGTTAACACATCCAAGACGATGTTAAACAGAAGTGGGCTTAGAGCAGATCCCTGATGTAGCCGGACTCCAACTTGGAAATTTTCTGTTCTTCCAACTGTAGATCTGACGCTGGTATTAATATTTTTATACATCTCCCTGATCATTCTCCATCACTCCTCTCTCCCTGAGACATCTCCATATATCCTGTCGTGGTACTCTGTCATATGCCTTCTCAAGGTCTATAAAGGCCATATGCAAGACTTTTTGCTTCTCTGTGTACTTTTCCATAATTTGTCTCAGAGCGAAAGTACCATCCACAGCACTAAGCCCCTTCATGAATCTTAGTTGCTGTCTACCGATGAAAACTTGCTGCCGTAATCTTTCATCCATAATTCTTTCAAATACCTTCAGTGGATTTGACATAAGCTTTATTCCTCGGTAATTTTCACAACACTGTATGTCCCCTTTCTCTTTGAATATTGGGATTAATATACTTTCTCTCCATTTTTCGGGTATCGTCTCACTTTCCATAATCTTTTTCATTAACTGCCACAATATGTCAACTCCTTCCTCATCAAGAGCCTTCCAGGCTTCTGCTGGTATGCCATTTGGTCCCACTGCTTTACTATTTTTCATCTTTCCCAGTGCCACTCTAACCTCAGCTTTTGTTATTTCTGTGACTGGTCCACAATTTGTGTGTCCGTCTCCTCTTAGAAATCTTTCATTTTCTTCATTTAATAAGGCCTCAAAATATTCTTCCCATCTCCTTATTATGTCTCTCTCATTTCCCAGTATATTTCCATCCTTATCCTTAATCTGTCATATGTGTGTTATATCCTTATCCTTAATCTGTCATATGTGTGTTATTTCTCATGTGTGCTAGTTTAAAGATCTTTCCTTGCCCTTCCTTGGTATCTAGCTCTTTGTAAAGCTGATCATATGCTCTATCCTTAGCAATTGCTACAGTTTTCTTTGGTAATTTATTTGCTTCCTTATAGGACATCCAGTCCTCTTCCATTTGGGTCCCCTCCCACCTTTTCTTTGCTTCTCTCTTTTGCTTTGTTGCATCCTTCACTTCTTCACTGAACCACCTCGTTTCCTTATTTTCGAATATCTTGCCACTACTTTCACCCAATATTTCTCTAGCAACCCTCAGTATTATTTCCATCGTTCTGTTCCACCATTCATCATCATCCTCAATTTCATGAGTTAGTTCCTCTAATACCTTTTCTTTAAACTGCCTACAAAGTTCAATCTCTTTCAGCTTAAACCATTTAATCCTTTTTGGCCCCTGCATTTTTTTTCTTTCTTCCTTATTTGTTCAATTTCCATAACCAAGTCCATCACTACAAAATGATGTTGCACACTCACATGGTCTCCTGGTATGACCTTACAATCTTTTACCTCGCGTAAATCTTTCCTCTTATACATCAAGTAATCTATCTGGCTGGACCTTCCGCCGCTTTTGTACGTAACTAGATGTTCTTGCTGCTTGGTGAAAAAAGTGTTCGCCAGTACCATATCCTTGGACAGAGCAAAATCATCAATTCTCTCACCCTCTGCATTTCTTACATCATAGCCATACCCACCATGTATACAGCTGATCACATGGTTATTCTGGCCTACATGCCCATTCAGTTCTCCCCCGACAAGGCATCTTTCATCTGCTGCTTCCTTTTCCATTTCCTCCTCTAAGTCCAAACAGAAGTGATCTTTCTCTTCATCTGAGCATCCTATCTGGGTGCATATGCACTAAAGATGTTAACAGTGCAATTTTCAACCATCAGCCTGACCCAAATAATCCTATCATTTCTTCTATTTACTTCAACGATTTCCTTCTTCATTTCACTTGACAGAATTATTCCAACACCATTCCTGTCTTCTTTATTTGCTCCGCTATAGAACATCTTATACCCCTCCCCAAGTTCCTTCGCTTTGTTGCCTTTCCATCTTGTCTCCTATACACAGAGAATATCTACTCGTCTTGTTTCATAAGGTCAGCTATTGCCCGCCCTCTTCCTGTCATCGTACCAACATTTAATGTTCCTACTCGTAGTTCTCGAGCTCGCTTCTTTAGCCGCACTCGCTCCCGATGCGGTAGCCCTTGCTTGTCCACAGAGTTAGGGCGATGTATCAGTGGGTCACTTCCGGGTGACAACCTAGCCCTATTCTCATTCCTTGTAAGACTCATTTCATAAAAGTTCTGGCAGGAGATTTTACAGACGGATGCCCTTCCTGACTCCAACCCTCCCTATTTATCCGGGCTTGGGACCGGCACTGAGTTGGGCTGTCTTGACTGTGAGGGATTATTGAGAATCAAGGGTTGATAACAATTTTCTGACATGAGTTATGACAGCAAGCGCCCCAATATGATTCCTAATTGTCATGTGTCTAAACTTATAGTGCAGTTCAGCATAAATCTTTTAAGCATGCTGGTGTTCTCATGTCAACCAGCAGAAACTCTTATCTAATTAATGGATTAAGGCGACTGGCCAAAAGAGTTTGTGAAGAATGTGTTGCCTTGCCCTCCTCTGCCGGAACTGACAGTTAACAATATGTTCCCCTTTGCCATAACTGGTTCAGATTATGCAGACCCTTTGTTTGCTATTGATCTTCTGTTTAAGAAATTGTACTTATCATTTACTTGTGCTGTTACAAGAGCTGTTGATTTGGAGTTAACTGACTCTCTTTCAGTACCGATTGTACGTTAGGTATACTTATATTTAGCAGCAAGGCCTTCCTTCTGTGATGTGTTCAGATAATGCTAAAACCCTAATTAATTTTCCAAATAAGCTTCAACAATATTTTAGTGTTTTGAGTCCAAAATGGAAATTCATTGCTCCCAGATCCCCATGGTGGGGAGGTTGGTGGGAACGTCTTGTGAAGTCAATGAAGTAAGTACTAAGGGGGTCTCTTGGCAATAAATGCTTAACTAAGTGTGAACTTGAAGCAACTTTGTTTGAAGTAGAAGCTTGCATCAATTCTAGGTAGTTGACTTATGTAAGTAAATGAAGAACCTGATGTAACTGACCATTTAGCACCCTCACACTTTCTGATTGGTCGAGTTACAGGTTCTCATCCTCACATGTCTGATGAACATGTAAATATCAGTGATAAAGATTTAAAGTGAAAGAGAAATTGTTTGGAAAAAGCAACTCGGCAAATTTTGGAAAGTGTGGAGTTATGACTATTTAAAGAATTTACCCCCTACAATAAAGAGCTTCAAACCTAAATTCTAATCTGAAGAAAGGTTCTCTTGCTTTGATATGGGAAGACAATATTTAAGAAGCAGACCCTCTCTCAAGAATACTCTATGAAAAGTAATGGCTACTTCAGCAGCATTACGCTTGTAGAGATTCTTCTCTATTTTTTGAATAGCGACTTTTCAGTACTACTTAAACAGGCTAGTTGAGCGCCTATGGAGGTCATTTACAAATGCGGGATCAAGATCAGTATATATATTTATATTTCCATTTTTAGAGATAAACTATGATATCATAGTCATCAAAGTCAATAGTAGTTTCTCTCTCTCTCTCACTCTCCTTCTCGTCTATCTCTCTCTTTTTCTTGTAGTAAGCTTTTATCTGGAGCTACCAGACATCCTCTAGGCTAGGAAGCTGAGGGTGGACTGCTTCTGGTGTGGTGTGTCCCTCCTCCTTGTATTTGGGTCGTCAGCAGGGTGTCTGTCCCCAATGTGATCTTCTATTGGCTGGTGGAGGTAAGTCTGTTTATCACTGGTCGCTTGAATGAGGTCTCAAGCCGCTTCTGCCGTGTGGATGGTAGTGTAGCTGCAGCCTCCTATATCTCCTGGGTGTGTGGTAGCATTGCTGGGCATTGTGTCAGGCTTCGTGACGTCACGGCTATTTTGATTTTCATGGCTGCATGAGTATCTTGTTCGGGAGTATTGTCTTCTGTAGAGTTGTCGTGATTGGTGATATCATTGTTGGTTCCAGGTCTTCTCATACTCGTGGGGAGGAGAAATTCTTCCTGCATTGTATTTAGTGCTGGTTTTATTTCCTGGATTAGAAGCAGCTCCAGTAAGCGCAACTGACAGGCATCGGGGGCCTTCCTGATGATCTTCGTGTTCTGGATGATCACATCCCTGGAGATAGTCTGTGGATGTTTGGTGCAGGTATGATTCTTGATAGCCCCCTCCTGGGCATGGCAGGAGAGTCTCTTAGACAGGCACATGCTGGTTATACTATGCAAGCGCTGCATTCAATGCACTGATGACTCCGTTCACCTCCCTCTTGATGTCGTCTGTCAGGATTCTTGCCAGGTGCTCATACTTGCTTTCATTGGAAAAAATAGCATCCAGCTTCTCTTGATATTCAGCAGTATCAATCAAGACAAAAGTTGTCGTCTTGTCCGTGCGTTGTACCACGATGGCCTCTTTCTCCTTCAACAGCTTTACTGCTTTCTTTATCTTCTTAGTGATGGTCCCACTGGAATGTGAGCCTCTCTCTGTAAGGGCTTCAGCAAGCAGGAGGGGCTGAAGGGCGTTGGTAGTCCTCATAATGCAGCTCAATTTTGAGATTTGTCATGAGGCCTGGGTCTCGAAACAAAGTAGCAATTGAGCCCCAGCTTCAGAAAGGCGTCTTGATCTGGGATGAGGTCATAATCAGTAAGGTTTATGTATCCTTGGGTTTGTTCTGGGACACGAAGTTTGCCACCATTCAAAGAGATGAGGTTTCACAGGGCGCCTCTCATTTGCTGCTTCATGTCGTCCTCCTGAAGGCAGTCAAGGCATCTTTCGATCTTCGCAGTGTACATCGATTTCTCTCTTGCGGGGTTGTCTTCTTCAGTGGGTGTGTCACGTTCGGGAATATCAAATTCGGTGTCGTCCAGTCCATGACTACCTTCTTCCCGGGGGGCTGCTTCTCACTCACTCCCACTCCTGCCACAGTCTCTTGGTCTCATTACGGAGAGCACGTAGTTCGGTAGTCTTGATCACTATTTGCTGCTATAGGAGGGATTTCCTAAAGCTCCTGGTGTCCTCATTATTTCTTGTTGATGGGTCGTATAGACAAATTTTAGTGTACTTGAGAAGCAGGGTCGGTACAGCCTGCAGTCTTCAGTAGAATTCCTAAAAGCCATCAAGGGCACCCCTGGCACCAGGATTATCACCTCGCTGGACGTGGAGTCCCTGTTCGCAAACGTGCCTGTTGATGAAACCATTGATATCATCCTTTAGAGCACTTACAGGATTCAGTTAACAGTTCCCCTCAACATACCCAAAGACTCACCCCATATGCTGCTGGAGATCTGCACCAAGTAGGCCCCTTTCTCCACTCACCATGACCAGATATTCCGTCAGAGGGATGGCGAAGTGATGGGCTCTTCACTCGTGTGCTCTTCACTAACTTATACATAGTTACCAGGATGGAGCAACACCACAGATACAGCCATTATATCAATGATATCTTTCAAAGAAAACTCATAATCACATAATTCAATATAATGGGAAAGTAAATCCACAGTAGTATAACTGTTTGATTGTGTTATTTAAAATATGTAAAGCAGAAAGCTTTTGATGACCTGTACAGTCCTCTTTGTCAATCTGACTAGAATTACATAAAGACTGATCTTTACTTATTTATAAAATAGGTTGTTGTTGAAGATGGGTATTTGGCTCATTAGGGTATCCCTTCATTCTCTGAGGGCAAACCAGCTAATTGCCTAGATCTTCTAAGTGACGGTTCAGCTCTTGAATCACTTGGTTGTTTGTCCATTGCAGCTTGGGCGCCTGCAACAAGGGACACTGGGTGTGTCCGCGTTACCCGAAAAGAAAGATGAGGCCACGGCAGTATCAAAGGTGGCTAGATTATTGGTGTTATTATTATGCAAGCTTTCCCTATTACAATCTCTTATGAAATGACTACAAATTATTTCATTTAAGAAAATTTTTAGCCATTTTATAAGAGATTTTAATAGAATGATAAATTATTATAATTGAAATCATTTGTAGTCATTTTATTATAGGGAAAGCTCGCTGATGATGACTATGATAAATATATATATATATATATATATATATATATATAATATATATATATATATATATATATATATATATATATATATAATATAATAATGCCAAGACTAGGAGGAACATTCTTTACCTTTCTTCTTATTTTTATTTCTATTTTTGTATGTTGCGATTGTTTTAGTTTTTTTCGTAATTTTAATTTCTAGTTTGTTTGTGATGTTCGTTTTATTTCATGTTTTTACTGAAGCTTTTAGTAAGACAATTCATTTTAATGTAATTTTTAGTGATTTCTTATCCTTGTCATTTTTTCAGCCTGATGATGAGGTTTTAAACCTCGAAAGCTCGTAAAATAAAGATGTTCTTCCTGGTCTTTAGCATTATTATTTATTATCAAGCTATATATATATATATATATATATATATATATATATATATATATATATATATCTATCTATATATATATATATATATATATATATATAGTATATATATATATATATATATACTATATAAAATATATATATAGATAGATATATATATTTATATATATATATATATATATATATATTATATATATATATATATATATATATATATATATATCTAATTTGCTCTACCTCGGAATTAATATATTTTCAAATATGCTTAACCGAAGGGGAATTTTTTAGGCGATAAGAGACTTGTCGGCTCCCAGGCGCGAACCATCGAAAACCAAACAAATCCAGGACAACAATGAAGCTTAAACCCACACCACCACCGCAAGAGGCTATAAGTTTATGCCGTCTCTCGCCTACAAATACCTGTTGCTCTCAGGTATTCGTTGTTTGCAGACTACATCAACCCACCTCGACCTCGGTAACGTTGTAGTGCTTTTGACAGCCGTAGCCATTATATGAGTCATATCATATTACCATGATTCATATACATACTTCAAGCAACGGTAATGTATATGACTCATATATATATATAGTATATATATATATATCATATATATATATATCATATATATATATATATTATATTATAATTTATGTAGATATATATATGATATATAATATTATATTATATATAATAAATAATATATATATTTCTACATTATGTAATTATATGTCTTAGATTTAATTATATATAGTATATATATCTTATATATATTTATTATATATATATCTTTTATATATATAGTTATAATATAATATCTATATATATCTCTTTATATTATTATATATTATATATATATATATATATTATATATATATAGCTTCCTTGCTGCTGCACTTGTTAACTGATCCTTCCCTGGTCTCACCATCTCTTCATTGCTTCTCATAGAAGGTGTGTGAGTGACCCATGAGTACAAACTTCTATCCCCTACACACCAGGAAAGCTTTCGGCCCAGTTTGATTGAAAATGATCCAGTGGTTTGTGCAAAAGTCAATTACGTGAAAAGTTTAAGGCAAACAAAAACATAAGTTCCATTGAAATCGCTTTAAAATAAGAGAAACCAAATCAGGCCAAAAAATATTTACCTGAGGTTTTTCTAGGGATTACTTGTTTCTCCATACCGTTAATCAAGGGTGGTAGGGAGCCCATCTCATCTAAAATTATACAGTTGGTTAAAACAATGGAAAGGGTCAATAACCCTTCCGCCTTATACCTATTTATGCAAAACATTTACCTAACAAGATATACTATACTATGTGTGTGTGTGTGTGTGTGTGTTTGCGTGTAGAAATCCTTGTACAATCACCCAGTAGCCTGTATTCAACTTATATGTTGACGTGATAATAACAATAATAATAATGAGAGAGAGAGAGAGAGAGAGAGAGAGAGAGAGAGAGAGAGAGAGAGAGAGAGAGCCGTTGTTGGGAATTTTCCCTCCAACTGCAATGTTCTAGTAGCTCTAAGGATGGTATGGGACCATTTATGGTGCTTTGGCCTGAAGGGCAAAATCGACACCATCGGGGATATAGAAGGTCCAGCAAGATACGTCGGGGATTTACTACAGTTTCATTACAAAATCCATATTCTAAATATTTAACAAGACAACATTCAACTGACAGCTTGGTCGGCCACGAGAATCACAATCAAAGGGCAAGGAAACCTTACAAAAACCCCCAAATTACCTTTGCATCGGCTCTTTAGAGCTATGAATTAATAAAAATCCTGCATCTGCATTACATATTTACAATTTATTATCTGAATATTACCAACCCAGAGCCTTGGATTACAAACGTACACAGAGATAAGTTCAAACCATTAAACAGGCTCTTGGTATCACACAAATCTTGGCTACGGAAGTGATGACGTGATCTGAGAGTATATCTTGGTTTTACTAGACCACTGAGCTGATTGCCAGCTCTCCTAGGGCTGGCCCAAAGGATTAGATATTTTTACGTGGCTAGGAACCAATTGTTACCTAGCAACGGGACCTACAGTTCATTGTGGAATCCGAACCGCATTATATCGAGAAACGAATTTCTTTCACCAGAGATAAATTCTTCTTGATTCCGCGTTCGCCGAGTCGAGAATCGAACTTCGGACCACCGGATTGGTAGGCGTGCGCGAAAACCAGTCGTCCAACGAGGAACGACGTGAGCTAGTGTCTCCTACCTTTAGTAGGCACCAGAGAGAGAGAGAGAGAGAGAGAGAGAGAGAGGCAGAAACACGATCCGCAAGCATCGTATTGACCTCGCATTTTACTCAAATTCTCCAGATTGTTTAGTTTACCGAAGTTTTAACCCGATTTACGAGAATGACTGTTCCATTCATTTATGTAAGACAGTTGACACAATTAATCTTGATGCCAAGGATTTTTCCACAAGTATTTACACACACCAAGGAGAACCTCAATCCCAGACGCCTGTATTCTTCTTCTGCTTGCAAATCCTGAACCTTGTGAAAGATTGTCGGGGAAAAAGAGGATCCAGTTTTCTCTCGCGACAGCTGTACTCGGGAAATCTACATGACAGCTGCTTGTGTAGCTACAATCTTAGAGCAACATAATCATAATTGCGTGCGACCTTTTGAATTCAGTTGAACTGGGTTTTCTTTGTTAGAGTGCTGTATATTTCTGCTGCCTATATTTTAGCCTAAGGGTCATCGAAGAAAACGATTCTTTGAGACCCATTGAGTGTTCCCATTGTGTTCACTGGGAGTTAATGGCACGGATAGGAGTTCCATTCGATACACTAGTAGGCATCGGATTCTCTCTCTCTCTCTCTCTCTCTCTCTCTCTCTCTCTCCATCCGGATTAGCTTTCACAAGCTAAGCCTCTGATGTGCCCCACTGGATTCTGTTTGAAGAACAAATGCTTCTTGTGGACTTCATTGCTTGATTTGTCCTCCTCCTGTTATTCCCAATATTTCGAAAACCATTTTCAAAAGTTGTTGAAAGAACGATATAATGAGGTGCCACTTAAAAGGGCAAATGTAATTAGAAACGGATAATATTGACAAGACGACAGTCTTTACGAAAAGATAAATGTTTAATAAGGAACAACTTTCAAAGTGACCACCTCTCTCTCTCTCTCTCTCTCTCTCTCTCTCTCTCTCTCTCTCTCTCTCTCTATGTAGTTTGCCAGAGTCAGAGAATAATATGCAGTACTTTTCATTAAAAAAAACCACCTGCTGCCATCAGAACGATTCGACCTGAGAAAAAGAAAAGTTTTTTGTCGACAGTCTTCCAGTACCAGAGAACTGAAGCTCTTTTTACAGTTTTTATAGAATGCTTTTTAATATTAATCCAATACTTGACTCCCAAAGAAGCCAGGAAAAATATTAGCAGTAAAAGAGTTCCAATTTAAAATATGGTTGTCACCCGTTCTGTAACATATAGATTCGCTCTGTATTGGAGAGTGAGATTCTGCCTTCTGTATTGAACCAATACAGAACGTCATTTGTTCTGTATTTGGCTGTGTGAACATCGTTATTTGAAAAGGCTGTCTGAACATCATTAGTTTAAAATTACATGAGCATATTTCTTAGTCAATCTTGCCAGACTGCAAAATTATCCTTTTGTTGATTGTAGTTTAGCAGTGGAAATGAGTCCTACATTTTATTTTGTATAGTACTGAAGGAATAAAATAAATAAACTGGATGGTATGTATATATATATATATATATATATATATATATATATATATATATATATATATATATGTTTCATTGTCTATGTCACAACATGTCGTTGAGTTTTGAATCTCTGAAGACTTATCACTCCTCTGATAACTGATAACTTGGGAAGTGATCTTCCAGTGCTCATCAATTATAAAAAATATCTTCCTCACCTCAGTTAGCGGCACATGGCCTCAGTATGTGCCAGAAAGAGGACATATTCCAAAAAGGGCTTCCTCAGCTCGGCTTAAATCTCTCCTCCTCATAAATCTATGTTCTGTATTTTTCTGAGCTCGAAGTGGCAACACTAGAACTTCCAAAGGGGAGGGAGAGAGACAACTCTAGCTCAGTATACTGCTGGTTAAGTTAAATACTCATATCTGTTTATTGTTTCATAATTAGTAATGAAACTAGAAAGTTCCATTGTGGGAAAATAAGATTATATTTCAGAGAAACTAGTAACTAATGCTCACGTTTTCAGGCATTCCATTTTGTTTCAGTGATCAACATTTTTGGTGCTGTTGTAGTACATTTATAAATAAGTAAATCAATAAATAAATAAATAAATGACTAAATAAATAAATAAATAGTTGTAGTACGGTTCGTATTCAATCAACTCCAAAGTTTGAAGGACGGTAAGTTTGCCAAACAAATACCCGCCAGACTTAAACTTGGACATTCACTTTCAGTTCTCGACTTCATTTTAATCTGACCAGGCTGCAGAACACTAATGCAGTAATATTACGGGAGGATTTGTATTTTCTTATCGTCATGTCCGAATCTGTAACTGTCTTATAAGAGATATGATTCGAATGGTTTGCTTTGTTTCTATTCATTAGCCATCGAGAGATCTGAGGTAGCAACGCTTGACAATTTTATATGGTAAGAAATTCAGTCATTCTGTCAAATCTTGCGTTGTGTCACTGGTGACATCATCGGATCCAAACTGAGAATCCTATTCATACCTGCTGCCATTTAGGGGCTCCTGGCCCCTCAAACCCCACCCTTCTTCCCCGACATCACCCCACCTGCCGCCATCACACACCGCCGCCCATAGTATACCCTGTAATTCCTTTTTCTGCTCTCAGGAGGAAGAAGGAGACTGGATGTTAATTGAAAAATCAAGACATTATGCATATGGTCCACTTGATATTTCTTGAGGCGTGACGTAGCCTTCCATCTAGTTTTACATTGTCAGTGTCCACAGGGAAAAGTATATCTTAGTTTAACCAGACCACTGAGCTGATGACCAGCTCTCCTCTAAAGGGCTGGCCCGAAGGAATAGATATTGATTGACGCGGCCAGCAACCAATTAGTTTCTTAGCAACGGCAACTACAGCTTATTGTGGGATCCGAACCACATTGTATCGAGAAATGGATTTCTAATCACTAGGAATAAATTCCTCTGATTCCTTATTGAGCAGCCGAGGGAAGCGAACTCGGGCTACCAGATTGATAGTCGAGTACAGAGGAGCTTCTGTTATTTAAACAAAACAATACTTAACATTTTTCTGGCTAGCCTGAAGTTCGACTGATTTATGAATGACTTCTGAAATCGAGGCTGTCAAGCCAAGCGCTGGGTCACTTCAGGTCATTCAGAGCTTACGATAACATATAGAGGAGTTGGAGAGGATGGACAGCAAGACAGAGATACAGAAAATAGAGGAGATGAAGAACAAGGAACTGAAGGTGGAACTTGGACAAAACCTGGTCACTAAGGAGTAACAGTTAGAGGTGCTGGACAGCAAGACTGAAGGATGTAAACGGGAATGGAGGTCAAGCAAAAGGCTAGAAAGCAGATGCAGCTAGGAGCCGTGGGGGCGCTGCAAACGCCTTTTAGTAGTGTCCACAGTGCACCACGTGAGGTTCACAGAGGGCAGACGCCTCCTAGGGGGGTTTCAATTGTGAGAGCAGGGTCCAAAATGATCCCCAGTCCAGGAAAGTAAGTTCTAAGCTCCGTTGGTTGCTGTGACTTCAAGATATGATCTTCTTTATTCGCATAACCGCGCTCTGTTATTGTACTAACAGGAACATTTTCGCAAAAAAAAAAAAAAAAATCTCCATTTTTAGAATCGCTATTTCAATAGAATCTCAGTTTCACTTTCGTTTCTTTACTACAAATCTCGTGCGGTTACTGTAAAATTTTCAACAATGAATATTTGTGTCAAGTGAGTTGTACATACGTCCATACCAATCCAGGCGCTTTACAATATACAATGTTATTATTATTATTATTATTATTATTATTATTATTATTATTATTATTATTATTATTAATTGGTAAAAACGTAATTAGAAACGAAAGTTCAACTGTTCATATAATTAATAATAAATGAATGAACATGCAAAGAAAAAGGGTGAGTCTGGGTATAGTTTCAAGCAAGTGTTTTGTAACTGATTTCTCCTCCTCCTCCTCCTCCTCCTCCTCCTTCTTCCTTCCTCCTCCTCCTCCTCCTCCTCCTCCTCTTCTTTTTGTCATCCGGTCTTGGAGAGGCAACAGAAAGCTCAGCCACAGCTGAGAATAGAAAGGACAACTCGGAGCAACAAACTCCGGATGTCCTGTAAAGATCGGTTCTAAGAAAACGCCATAATGAATCTTACTCTCACCATTTTCTTATAAATATGTTTCACCGCCTCAAAAGAAAACTATTGTGACAGCTTTGTCTGTCCGTCCGCGTTTTCTGTCCACACTTTTCCTGTCCGTCCTCAGTTCTTAGGAACTACTGTGGTTAGAGGGCTGCAAATTAGTGTGGCGATCATCTACCCTCCAATCATCAAACACAGCCAATTTCAGCCTCTAGCATCAGTAGGTTTTATTTTATTTACGGTTAGATTTAGCCGTGATCGTGCATCTGGCAACACTAAAGGTACAAATAACAAAGGTCACCACCGGACCGTGGCTGAGTGTCATGGGCAGCGGTTAAGAGTTTCATGGGCCGTGGCTGTACAGAAAACACGATTGTTCAGAAGAAACTTCGATGTATCTTTTACTTGTTATTTATTGTAATCCATCATTTTTTCACCGTCTTCACTTATTCTAAGTTATGCCGAGTGCTTTGTTTACTATTTTCAAAACTTTTTTACAATCTTCAGTTTCGCATTATTTGGATGCGTTGTTTTCTTTGCAATTTATTTTGCCTGTTTTTCAGTAGATCGAACTGCTTTCAGTAAAGCATTTCGTCAGTGATTCATTATAGTAAGTAGTTCAGCCTGACCTTGGAAACATTAGCAAATTGTCACACAGTTTTTCCGAAGGAATGAGTCCATCAATGGCAGATGACTTCTGGATTAAAGTGAATGAGAGAAGTTGAACAGCTAAGTAGAAATGGCCCAGAAGGAACAGTTGGGAAGTCAATCCAAATACAATGAAGCCGTTTCCGAAGATCTTGTGGCTCAATCTACACTCTGCTGCCCCGAGAATCCCTCTACAAGAGCCGTTACGAAGGCAAATCACTTCTACTACTGCCACTACTATTCTAGTAAGGCCTCATCAAACGCCACAATCTGATCTTCGGAGTTCTGCATTGTACTAGCTATTGTCCTTGTCCTGTCTGCTGCTGTCCGAGTCTTTTCAATGCAAGTAAACTGCACAAAGCTCACACATTTCCATGCGATTAGATTACAAAGTCTGCCTAGAGTGCACCTCATGTGTTGCACTGTAGGCATCACTTAAGGTTCCTTGCAGCGTCCTTCGGCTCCTACCTGCAGTCCCATTAATTCTTTTCAAGCCCCTTCGTTCATATCTCTTTTTCTTCAGACTTACTTTCCAACCTCTCCTAACAATTGATTCAATGTGTAACTGTGGGGTTTTCCTCCTGTCACACCTTTCAAACCTTGTTGCAGTCAATTTCACTTTCAGCAGTGAATAAGGTCATTTGTCCCAGCCTTGGTCTTTGGTCTAAATTCTACATAAAAAGTGAAAGGGAACACTTGAGGAAGGCGAGAGATTAGTCACCCCATCAGTGGCAGTGATGACCTGTTTACAAGAGGCAGTTTCCTCCGGAAATTGCCTGGAGTTATCGCTGATGTCACTCTGTTTTAAAGTGGCCGTGTTTCTCAGCTCGTCCATTACCTGTTGTTGTTTATGAATCTTAATATCTATCTGTTCGTTTCTTGGTTGGTTTATTTCATTCCATTCCATGCAAGACTGCTTTGTAAACTGTGGACATTTAAGCCTTGCTCTTACTTCATTTCTTGTGGTGTAATGGGTCTAACAACAACTTCTCTTCTACACAAAGCAGCGTGTTTCAATGTATGTTTCGTCTGTGCATCGCCAGCAGAACCACTGGCCCCTATTCATTCTAAGTTTGGAGAAAGAAGTTGTGACTGTGAAAGCCTTGGAACATTCTTGGGACGGCGCTTCTTACCTTCCTGTGTGTCACTGTCATTATGGCATATATGACTACTCCAGTATGTCCCTACAAGGGGTTAGTGCCGTCGGTGCACCTCACGTGGAGCACTTGTAGGCATTACTTGAGTCTTTGAAGCATCCCTTCCTTCACTTCTTTTACTGTACCTCCATTCATAGTTTCTTTCTTCGGTCTGACCCTCCGCCCTCCCTAACAATTGTTGCATAGTGCAACGGCAAGGTTTTTACCATCAATTTCCGTTTCAGTGCTGAATGATCTCATAGGGCACAGCACTAGGCCTTTGGCCTACATTCTATATGGTATTCCGTTTTGTACCA
>NC_061103.1:47414995-47432495 GCF_015104395.2 Macrobrachium nipponense
ATGTCCTGTGTGATTGGTACTTTTTACAATTTTGGTATTTTACACCTTTTTCTGTGTTTTCATTTGCATTCACAATTTAGTTAACTTAATTGTTTTCATTAATTAATCACTGCACATTTAACTGAATTTAACACTTGCAAGTTAATTTGCATTTACTTAGAATTCCTTTCAAGTTTCATTGTTGTTTAACACTTGTGAATTAATTTCCAAATTTTAATTATTGCATAACACTTTTGAATTTCGAATTAATCAATTTTCTTGAATTTTGTGATAAATTAATTTTGATTTAATTTTGCTTAATTAATTCAAGAATTAAATAATCTTTGCTTTGTTTTCAAGTAATAGTTAATTTCCCTGATATTGTGAATTTCACTTAAAAATTTTGAGATTGATAATAAATTTATGTATATAAAATTTTTATAAATGTTTTCTTTTTCACCAGTATACGTACCTGATTATATTTATGTTTGATTATGCTTAGGGAGAAACATAGAGTGGTAATTGAGCTGCTTTCCTTCAATTTAGTTGATGTGAGTTAGAACCAGGGAAGTACTTAGACTTCTGAAATCAGGGAAATACTTACATAGACTTTTAAAGTTGTTGATGGAGTGATGCCCTTTAATCAATTTAATTACTTAGAAGATTACCTCACACCTGTTTTGAATAACTTAGTCTGATTTCCTGCAATACTGGAAAGTTGTTTAAGGGATCACTGTTGGCTTTAGAGTATTCAGTCGTTTATTACCTGTCATGAAGGTTCAGGTAAAAATTAATGATTGGTAAGTGTAGTAACCAGATACTTGGCACTTTGTCACAATATATATATATATCTATATATATATATATATTATATATATATAATGATATATATATTATATATATATGTATATATATATATATATATATATAATATATATATATATAAAATAATATATATATATATAAAAGCAAATTCCACAGGAAAATGATAGTCAGAAATCCAAGCGCTTTCATCTTTACTCAGACATTGTCAAGGAGTTAATGAGGTACAACTGGAGAGAAAGGTCTCAGGTACAACACAAGATCAAGAATACCAGATGGTTAATTGTCAAAAGGGTAAAAATTAAAAGAGATCATCCAGGATTATCGGATATCACACGGTCACAAACCTAAACAGATTGACCCTAACCGAAATTACAAAGTTTCTTTACAGTCCAAAACATGTAAAAACTGAATATATTAATTTTGTTGCTTATATTTATCTACAACTTTTTTCATTATGAAAGCATCAAGTTTAAATAAAACCAAGACTTAAATTTAGAACATTTCTATTTTTTTTTTTTTTTTTGACTTGATGAAAAACAAGATTCAATGATATCCTTTTAAACTGTGTCATTACATGGAATTAAGGCTCTTGCTTGACTCCAGTTAATAGGATGGTCTAAATCTCTCATATGTACGAATAATGCATTCGATATTTGCCCAGTTCTCACAGAATACTGATGCTGTTTGAGACGTTGTGAAAGAGATTTACCAGTTTGTCCGTAATCGACTTTATCACACTTTTTGCAAGGAATTTCATATATGCAGCCTGGAAGATCCTTAGGAGAATTTTTGATTATTAAACTCTTGACATTAATATTACTGAAAACAACATTTATGTTAAAAAGCTTTAAAAATTCTAGGAATATCTAAAAACCTTTCATCATAGGGTAATTTTTGAATGTTATTCTTACTAAATTCAAGTTTGTCATAAGTTGAATAAAATGTTTTTCTAGCTCTTTTCCATGCCACATCTACAAAAGTCCTTGGGTATTTAATTTTCATTGCAATATCATAAATAGTTTTAATTTCAGAGTCAATAAACTGCGGGCTAAGACACGTAAAGCCCTTAGAAACATTCCAGAAAAAACAGAGAATTTAACATTTTGATGGTGATTGGAGTAATAATGAACAAAAGAGACAATGTTAGTTGACTTTCGAAAGACTGTAAAGGTGAAATTTCTATCATTTCTATGGACAGTTACATCAAGAAAATTCAAATTACAATTTCTTTCTTCCTCTACAGTAAATTTTATAGAAGGGACTAAATTATTGAGATTATTAAGGAATTCCTGGAGATTTTCGTGAACTGGCCAAATACAGAAGATATCATCCACATATCTAAACCAAATAACTTTTTGGGGCAAAATTCTTGGTAAGAGTTTTGTCTCAAAAAATTCCTTGTAATATTGCTAAGGACAGGAGATAAGGGATTACCCATAGCCATGCCAAACGTTTTGTCACAAAAAATTCCCCATTAAAACAAAATTTACTATCTTTGATACATAACCTTATGAGACTAATGAGGTTTGCTACAGTTAAGGGAATATCATGACGTTCTAATTCATCCTCCAAAAATTCAAGTAAATCATCTACAGGCACTTTTGTAAATAAAGAGACAACATCAAAACTAACCATATTAAAATCAAAATTCAAATTTAAACTATTCAATTTGTTTATAAAATCAACATTGTTTTTAAAATTCGTGTTAGAAATGTTTTCTACCAAAGGAGTAAGAATTTTTACAAGCCATTTAGATAAATTATACGTAACTGAGCCCACTGAACTAATGATTGGTCTGATAGGGTTATTGATTTTATGTGTCTTGACTAAACCATACATATAAGGTAGGGATGCGCATTGTGGTGTAAACTGTTTAATTAACTGGTCCAAGCCCTTCAAAATGGATTTAATTTGTTTATTAAAATGGGAGTTCACTGTCTGTGTAGGGTCAGACCTCAGTTTCGTATAAGTATCAGTATCATTTAGCAATGTCATTATTTTACTTATATAGTAACTTTTATTCATTATTACCACTGCATTAGATTTATCTGCTTCTGTCACTTTCACTGTATCGTCTTCTTTAATTTTCTTAAAAGCCTGGAGAAATCTCACGGGTACATTAGGGGGAGAAGGCTTACACATAGCACCATACACAATACCTTTACAAAATTCTAAATAACTCAAATAACCCTGGGGATCGAACTAAACCCGTCCATCCCTTTCTCTACAGTAACTAACATTAGTTTAGTCATAAAACTAGGAAATTCATAGCACAGTCTTATCAGTAACACCATAACCACTGAACCATCAGTTAAGTTCCCATTATGAAATACATTCTCATTAGCCGGATCCGTCTGTAGTTAGACAGAAAAAGATATCTACATAAGCAAAAAAATAAGTCAAAATGACACAAAACAAAAGGTCAAATGGAATAAGACATCTTTCAAACAAATATTCAAAATACAAAGACAAGCCACACTTGGGCTTATAAGTAAGTATGCTTACCCATTCAAGCACTAATCACACACTACAGTGGTACCTCGACATACAAAAGTCCCAGCTTACAAAAAATTCAAGTTATGAAAGCAAATGCGAAGATTTTTTGGGCTTTACATACGAAAATAACTCAGGTTACGAAAGGTTGTTGCTGTAAAGTCCCAAGATTCGCCCGGACCGCTGATAAAAATTTTAAAACTCGCGCGCAGCCAACTGAGTAGACTCGCCACCATCCTCCCACTCTCCCATTCGTTCCTGATGCTAGTCACCGCCATAAGATCCTGCTCTCCTATTGGTCAGCATCTCTCCCATCGTGCTCTATGTAAAGGCGTTCTTCTTCAGCCACTGCTTCGCACCAGCGTTATCGTACGCACACGGAATTCGTTTGTTCACACATACGATTTCGTTTGTTAACGTAAATTCGTGTTAGTGATTCCGTTGTACTACTTTATCGTGTTGTGAGAGAACTTAATTAGTATACTACATAACTTAATTACGTACAGTATAGTCATGGGTCCCAAGAAAGTTGCTGAAGTTCATGGAAAGAAGAGGATGCTTTCTATGGAGACAAAAATGGAGATTATCAAGAAGTATGAAGCTGGCATGCGGTTGAGTGTGATCGCTAAGAAATACGGCCGAAATCCGTCGACGATAGGCACGATCCTTGAGCAGAAGGAAGCCATCAAAGCAGCTACAAGAGGAGCCATGTGCACTATGAGATGGAGAGGCTGCTTCTTGTATGGATAAAAGACAAAGAAATCGCTGGCGATACGATAACCAAGACAGCAATCTCCCACAAGGCCAGTGCTATTTTGTCAAAAATCCGTAAAGTATAAAAAAGTAATAAAACTGTAAAAATCAAAAAAAAGACAAAAAAAAAGAAATTTAATTTTAAGTTTTTTGTAAAGTTAAATGTTAACGTTTTGTGCCATTTGTTATTGTCTTTTGTAAAGTTTAGTGTTAATGCTTCCTGACATTTTTTAATGTTTCGTAAAGATAAGTGTTTAAGTTTTCTGCCATTTGTCCTCCTCCTCTGCCGCCACTTTCGGAGATCGCCTCACTCGAAAGGTAAGATTCCACATTTTACTACATACGTACGTATGTACGTGCAGTATTTCTTATATACCATGTACACTAATAGACTTTATTTACAGGTATGTAGTACATATTAGTAGTATATGTAGTTTAAGTTAGGTACTGAATGGTCCAAATTGTTGTATTTCATTGTTTATTGGTCAATTTGGCTTTATTATAATATGTACAGGGGTGTTTTTGTAGGGCTTGGAATGAATTAGGCACTTTACATGTAAAATGCGGTTCAAGATACAAAAAACTCAGGTTACAAAGGCCGCCTCGGAACGGATTAATTTCGTATCCTGAGCACGAATTCCCTCTCAAGACACTCCCAAACCAATGACTTCACCAATTCGTCACAAGTTCATGACGTCATATACAGATCATAGTCACACCTATAAAATCTACCCAAAACCAGATTCTAAAAACATATTTGATTCCATCTTTACACGGATAGGGCGTGGTCTGTTCTGCCTAGGCAGCGACCTTCAAAGAGGTTGGGTCAACATTTTCAAAGCTGATGCTGAGTATTGTCCCTTAGGATCTCGTTTTCCACAGAGTCAAAATGATGACATATACGTTTCACAGAATGTCATAATCATCATGTCCTCTTATCAACCCATTATTTAAAAAAAAATGACACCCCAAAGATAACGAATCATATTCATAATGGTGTTTTAATTATATTCTTAATACTCATCATTTCATATATATATATATATATATATATATATATATATATATATATATATATATGTATATATATATATATAATATATATATATATATATATATATATATATATATATATATATATATATATATATATATATGCACACACACACACATATATATATATATATATATATATATATATATATATATATATATATATATATATATATATATATATATATATATATGTATTCTGTTTAAAATCTTACGACAAACGATGAAAACATGTCATCGGAAATTTTACAGGATCACAAAACAGTAATAATCACTTATTCTTAAATCTTACTCAACAATTACAAAGGCAAGTCACTCAAATTAAAGTAATACAACACAAATAGTAATAATGCAGTATTTCAATAAACTTGGATTATCTAATCAAATTACTAATTCAAATGACATTAAAGAAAACGTTGAAACAGCAAGTTAAATGTCATACTCAACTAAATAAACAAGTAAAGCTAATTCCAACATTCTCCCCACCATAGGAGTCATAACTCCTATAAAAAAAAAGAAAACATAATAATGAACAAGGAACAGTCTAACAACATACAGTAAGTTACACTGGAATTTGTCTCAAATTGGAAGAGTTAAAATTTCACAGTAATTTCAATATATTTTGTAGCAATAACTCAAACTGATATTTGCTATGAGACAAAAATAAAAATAAATTATTACAAATGTTATTCAAAGTGAATGGACTTACAAATCTTGAATAAACATGTGAATCTAGACACAAACCTATATAATCACAAATCTAGTTTCTTAAGGACTTCAGTTATCCGTCCCGATCGGGTGCGATTCTCAACAGAGTACTCAAGAGTGAATACAGTCTTAGATTTCTCAAGAGGGGATTCAGGCATGGATTCATTGATGGTTTTTGTTATAGCTTCAGAGCCAAAACTTGAAATTTCCTGATAATGTGATTTTTGTATAGGCCTGGTAATTACCCCTTTGGAAGTTTTTACATTTACACCTCTAATAAGTCCATCTTTGCCTGGAAATACATCAACTATCACACCCAAGGGCCAATGCAGTCTGGGCAGATTATCTTCCTTCACTAACACTAAATCACCTTTCTCCAGGTCACAATTATGAGTGAAACCTTTAACAACGCAAGGTAAATTCCTGATATAATCATTGCTCCATACACTCCAAAACTTATTTAAGTTCTGCCTTCTTAAGATTTCTCGATCACTTAAATCCTTAGCTGAAATACAAGAAGGGTCAGTGCTCACCCGAGTTTGAAAACCTGTACTTCTCCCAATAAGAAAATGAGAGGGAGATAAAGGGACAGGGGCATCAGTCTCATCACTAACAAAAGTCAAAGGCCTGGAACTTACACATGCTTCAACTTCATGTAAGGTCGTTTCTAATTCACACCTGGAAATATAATTAGCACCTAAAGTTTTTCGAACAGCAGACTTTACTGATCTTATTAAACGTTCCCACCAACCTCCCCACCAAGGAGACCTTGGAACTATAAAGCTCCAGTGGGGAGATAGGTGTCCATAAACCTTTTGCAATGCATGCAACAAAGGTCTTAGCATTATCGGAATACAGCACAGATGGAAGCCCCCTACGAGCAATAAATCTGCGAATTGTAAGCATACAGTCAAAGACACTCATGGAGTCAGTAAGCTCTACTGCACACATGAAAAACAAAATATAAAACTTTTGCGATGCAAAATCAGCACAAAATAGAGGACCAGCAAAGTCGAGACCAGTTACACTAAATGGTGGTGCAGCCTTCACCCTTAATTCTGGTAAAGGAGCTACAGGTTGACTGCAAGCTCTTGAATCATGTCTTTGACATCTAACACATTTCTTGATGACAGACTTTACTAATACTCTAATTCCTATTATCCAAAAACTACTTCTTAAGGAAGACATAATAGAAGAAACACCTGCATGTTTAAGAAATATATGCTGAAAGCTGACAAATAGTTTAGCCAAGTGACATTTGGGTATTATTACTGGGTGTTTACTTTCATAGGTTAAATCTGCATGCTGAAGCCTACCCTTAATTCTTAATAAACCTTGCTCATCTAGAAAAGGATCCAATTTGCACAAACTTGGCCCCTTTGGAATAGGTTTTTTCTCAATAAAGCATTAACTTCCGAGGGATAGACCTCTCTCTGTACACAATAAATCATTTTAGTTTTGGCCTTATCTAATTCATCTGAAGTCAGTGGGCCTGAAGTTCCCAAACATTTAATTACATGCTTTTTTCAGTTATGTACAAATCTCAAAACCCAAGCCATTACATGCTGAGCTTTACTGAAGTGACTCCATCTATCAAATTCAAACAAAGATGTGTCTAAACTGAGAGCAACACAAGTCATATCGTCCTTACAATTAGCTTCTTCCATAGTAGAAAACAAGAGTTTACCTTCATGACCAAAATACAAAGGTTCAGATAGCCAGGAGGGACCATTTAACCATAAACTGTTAGCCAAAAGCTGATCACCTAACGTTCCTCTGGATATCAAATCAGATGGGTTGTCAATTCCTGAACAATGATGCCAACAGCTAGGTGGAGTTATACTTTGGATTTCAGTAACTCTATTAGCTACAAAGGGTTTCCATTTACAAGGGTCTCCTTGAATCCAAGCAAGTGCTATCTTAGAATCAGTCCAACATATGAGGGAGGTATCATTACCCAAACTTAGAGCATTCTTTACAAAAACTACTAACCTTGAACATAATAAACCCTCCATTAATTCCAGTCTAGGAAGAGTTACTGTCTTGATAGGTGCTACTCTAGATCTGGATGCCACCAATGACACCTTATAAGAACCATCCTGGGAGCAGGTTTGTATATATACACAAGCACCATACCCCTTTGTGGAAGCATCTCCAAAGGCACGTAATTCAATTTTACAAAGACCGCCCCATGAAGTATCAGGAAAATAGCACCTATTAACATTCCAAGATTTCAGAAATTTAGCACTCTCGACCCCTTTCTGAAACTTAACCTGCAGTTCCAGAGGTAACAAATCATCCCAAAGAAGACTCAATCTCCAAATGTCCTGAAAAAGTATTTTACCATACATTGCAAAGGGACTTATAAGACCCAGAATATCAAATAATTTAGCAATAAGACTCAAAACTGATCGTTTGGTCAACTCCAGCTCTACCTTGGAGCTTAGTTCAATTCCATGAAAGGAAAATGTATCAGAATTGCTATACCAATGCAATCCTAACACACCCGTAGCTTCATCTTCCTTAACAATATTAATTCTATCATTAAATCTAGACGTCACTAATTTACTATTAGAGACCCATTTGGTCAAAGGCATACCTGCCAGAGATAAAACCTTACGAGCCTCACTGAACTTGGCATAAGCTTCATTAAAGCTGTCAGCACCATTCAACCCATTATCTACATACATATTTTCCTTTGACTCTTGTATTACCTCAGTAATTTTACACTGTTCAAGATGATATCGAATTGTAGCATTTAATAAAAAGGGGGTAGCAGTGTTACCAAATGGAACACGCCAAAATCTCATAATTCTAATATCATTTTCACACTTCAGTAAAAATTTATGCAGATCTCTATCTTCTCGTCTCATATTCACTTGTAAAAAAGCCTTGTTTATATCACCTGACAAGGCTATAGGCCATCTCCTAAACCGAATCAGTATTTTTACTAAGTTGGGGTTAAGAGAGGGGCCAGTTTGGAGACAATCATTCAAAGATACTCCATTGTAACTAGCAGCGGAAGCATAAAAAACAGGGCTTACCTTTGTACTTGTACTAGCCTCTCTTACAACAGGTCTGTGAGGCATATAAAGAATAGTAAAAGCACTACTGATCTCATTGCTAGGAATTTCCTCAATTATACCCTCCTTTTCATACTCATCAAAAACCTTGTAATACTCAGTTTTAAGCTTAACATCCTTATCTAATTTACAGTGTAATTTATTTAGTCTCTTTAAAGCAAGTTGTTTATTATCTATTAGATCACTCTTAGCGGTTTCACTTTTCCAAGGTAGGGCTACTTCATATTTACCTTCAACAAATTGAATTTTCTCAGAAAATTCCTGCAATGTGAAATTTGACTCTAATTGATTATTGGACTCCTTAGGACTAATCCCTACAGATTCTAGATTCCAAAATTTACTTACATCATAATCAGACACCTTAGAAATACACAACATTTGAGATGACGTACAGGGATAAAAAGGATTAGCATGCCAAGCACCAGACAGTACCCAACCAAATACAGAGTTCTGAGCTACAATTCCATCAAACTGAATTACATCATCAGACTTTATGAACTGCCAGTATGCATCCAACTCTATCAATATATCAATATTCACATGTGAATTATTCTGATAATCATCAGCAAGTTGTACATGAGAAAAGGCATTTAACATATTATTTGGAATAACTGGTCTAATCAAGGGCTGACATATCTTATGAACCTCAACAGCTGTCAATAAATGGGATAAGTTATTACGATCAAGTAACTTCAATTTATAAATGTTACTTAGGCTACTCTTACTTGACTTGTCACCTCCAAATACTGAATATGCAAGAGGCTGACTAGTAATCCACTCAGGTTTACATTTCTTTACAATATTACTACTAACATAAGTACGGTCAGACCCACTGTCAAACAAAGTTCTTGCTTCAATAGGTATACCATTAGATCTCACAACACTGACCTTTGCCGTTTGTAAAATAGTACAAGTTACATTTGTAGAAGCAACGTTATGAAGAGCAGCTCCAGCAAAATTAACCTTGCTCATTACGTTTATTTACAATTTCAGACCTGTTCTCTACAGCAACCTTTATGGAGTCCTTATCCTTATTTGAATCCAACTCAATACCACACATTATGATGTTATGTTTTCCATTACATTTTTTACACTTGGAAAAACACCCTTTAGCTAAATGACCCTTTTTTAAACACTTAAAGCACAATCCAGTAGATTTTATTTTCTCAGCACGCTGTAGCCCATTCAATTTCAAGGTTTCATAACAATTTTCTGTTTTATGTTTTTTAGCACAAAATCCACAGATAGGATATTCAACCTCTGATAAGGTATGCAGAGCAGATGCAGAGGATACCTTCTCCCTTGAGCCCTTAGCGTGCCAGTTTCTTTTTTTTTCAGATACACTAGGATTTTCTGGTTGTCTAGAAGTAACATCTTTAAATGTCTCAGACTTTTCAATAGTTTCTATTTCTTCTTGTAAGAATTTCAGAAGCCATTCCAAATCACTTTCATGACCAGCACCTTTCCTAGCCCACTCCAGTCGTATTTCATTCGGAAGACAAGAAAGAATAATTGGCGTCAGGAAAACTTCACACTGCTTACCAGATACACCTAAAGCCTCTAAACTTCTGATGTGCGTCAACAACTCATCCTGTAGATTCCATAGCAGGTATACATACTTAGAGCCTCCTGCCTTAACAGGAACCTTGCCATTTAAAAGTGCTTGAACATGGGCAAATATCATCCTCTCTGGCCTTCCAAATCTCTCCTTAAGTAGATCACATGCAATCTTATAATTTGCACTTGTGTGAGATAGACCTGAGATAACTGATTTGGCTTCTCCTTCCAGCAATGACGCTAAATAACTAAACTTGCTTAATACTGGTATATCAGAATTGTCTACATGACAACTGAACTGGTCCCAAAAGGACTGCCATTCTGTCACTCTTTAAATTTCGGCAGTTCTAGCTTAGGCAGCTTCACTTGTGCACCTGAAGATCCATTAGTACTACTATCATCGTCACCTTTTTTGTCTAACTCTAGGAGTTTCTCAGCAGCCTTAATCCTAGGTATAAGAGACATTGTTCTAAACTCAAAGGCCTTGTCCAAGTCATTATTAAGCAAGTCACTTTCTAACTCAACTTCTATTTCTGACTATACTTCATCTAACTTAGACAAACGAATATCAAAATTTTCTATAATAGTTTCAATTCAACTGCACTAAGGACAGGCATTCCTAATAAACTTACAAGCTCCTTTCCTAGCCTAGAAACCCATCCTCTGGCTGCCTTTCTCTTCTTTAACAAATTTTCCATCTTGAACTATTTATTAGCATATAATCACTCACAAATGGGTTCTTGATATCCTTTCCCGGGTCTGGGCACCATAATGTTTTAAATATAAGACTAACAAACATCCAAGAAGGGTGGGAGAAAGGAAAGTCGGCTGTTGACGTCGTTGTTTCTAACTGTATTCTGTTTAAAATCTTACAACAAATGGTGAAAACAAGTCATCGGAAATCTTACAGGATCACAAAACAGTAATAATCACTTATTCTTAAATGTCTTACTCAACAATTACAAAGGCAAGCCACTCAAATATAAAGCAATACAACACAAATAATGATAATGCAGTATTTCAATAAACTTAGATTATCTAATCAAATTATTGATTCAAATGACATTAAAGAAAACGCTGAAACAGCAACTTAAATGGCATACTCAACTAAATAAACAAGTAAAGCTTTTCATAAAGTTAATTTCAACAATTCCATGTGGCAAATGTTCGAATTTGTTAACATGGCAGAGGGTATCGATTCTAATTACATGGATATCAATTCTAATTACAAATACCCGAGTTCGATGGTTATTTGGAAGGTTGGAGTCGGTATCAACTTATAACCTTACACTTGTTAGCCGAATCGATAATGTCACTGAGTCCTGATTTCTTCTCTATCCACTGGGCGCTGGTTCGAACCCACGAGAGGACAAAATTATTATCAACTAAAAACTTCCCCTGAGTATTAAAGGTTATTTGTAGCACAAATAAAATAATATATATATATATATTATATATATATATATATATATATATATATATATATATATATATTATATATATATATATATATATATTATATATATATATATATTATATATATATATATATATATATATTGTATATATATATATATATATATATATATATATATATATATATATATATAATATATATATATATATATATATATATATATATTATATATATATATATTATATATATATATATATATATATATATATATATATATATATATATATATATATATATATATATATATATATATATATATATATATATATAATATTATATATATATATGAGCATGAAGGTAGACCACGGAAACATTTTAAATACATTATAATTCTTTATAAACCATAAAGAAAGTAAATAGATGTAACAGAAACAAATTGTTCTCACTTCTCTAGTAATTACTAGACTTGATGGCATGTGTGGAGGGTAGTGAGGAAGGTAAAGAGGACGCAGAAGTTACTTTTGCGAAGTAAGAGCCCCTTTCCAGAGAAATGGCAGCTATTTACTCTTTATCCAAGATTTGTTCTTGGTATTCACTATGTTTACTTTGTTACTAAAAATCTGTCCAGCCATGTTTGTTTTTGCCCACATTCTAAAATGTTCCTGAAGTAACAAACTGCATTTTAAACAGTTTGCTTCCGGTTTGTCACCTTTCATTGATGAACATGGGACACCCTCCTTCCCTCCTGTTCTTCAAAAGAGAATTCCTCGGCTTTGTTGCTGCTCCTTGTCTGAAAGTTCTGCAGTGATCTATATTATGCGTTTCTCCAATAACTCCTCCACATCAACATTAGTCACCTCCAAAGTAGTGGAATTGCTAAGAAACAATATCCTTCACAACAGGCTTAGCCTCTAATGCTTCAAAGTCCCTTTCTGCTGCAGCATCTGGCCACAGTTTTCTTCAGGCTTGCCTCAGTAAGAGACATCCCCCTACCACGTAAGGGCGATGCAATGGAAGTGGAAGTCCTTTTAAAGCACCCTGGAATAGTGCTTTGGTATAGGATTTCTTGAAATTAGAAATGTGCTGGTTCATGGGCTGCATGAGAGGATCCGTGCTGGGGCAAAACCCTCGCCCTTATAAAGCCTGGAGGATGGGCAGAAGCATTGTCTAGTGCAAGAAGGGCTTTCAGAAGTAACTGTTTTCTCTCGAGGTATTGCTTGATTCACACACTCAATAAAAAATTTCTAGTTACCTAAGCATTATTGTTAGCCCTCCACAACACATTTAATTTATTTTTCATTATATTATTTCTCTTAGAAACCGTGGGACACTCTGAGTGTTAAATCCCCACTTGTATTCCAATGGAGCAAAAATTATCCTATCCTTCAATGGCTTGCTTCCTAGCAGTGACTTCTCCTCTTGGGTGACACAGGTCCTGGTTGGCATTCTTCCAAAACAGGCCTGTCTCACAGCAAATGAACGCTTGTTGGGAACAAAACCTTCAGCCTGTACAAAATTCTTCAACCCTTTTACTTACTTCCCAGCAGAATCTTTGTCAAAACTGGCAGGATCTCCATGTCTTACCCCAGTACATCAGCATGTAATTGTCTTGCCTTTGTACATAAGGTTACCTCAGAAACACTGTCACATGTCAACTGTTCTTCATTAATCCAAATTAACAATATCTCAAACTTTTTCATAATCTGAGACTTTTTTCCTCAGATTTCAATACCTTAGAGATCTCTCCTTTTCATCTTGGCAAAAACCGTTTCTTTGGACATCCTATAATCCTCTGCCAGATCAACCATGCTTTTCTATAATTTCTTTGAATCTGAGTAGAATTTTTTTTCTCTCTCTCTCTACCTTGCCGGTACCCTCTAGCCTTCTGAGAAGCTATGATAATAAATGTTTTATACATTTACTTTGCATTAGAATAATGAAAAACACAATGACTGATGCACAGTTTAGCAGCGATGTGCACTGATCGAGACCTGTGCAGCTAGAACAAACCCTACCCAATCTTTCAGCTGGGATCTGTACACTCATAACATGCTTAATCATATACGTAGTCTAGTCACTCGTCTTTGTCTGTTCCTAAACCGAGGGAAAAGTCCATTAATGGAGCCGATATTTCCCTACTGATATTTCCCTAGGCAAAACATCCTTTAACTGAATTATCCATTAATGGAGTTGTCCATTAACTGGGGTATATACACAAATATATGTGTATATGTGTGAGTGTATGTGTATGTGTTTGTGTATAATCACAGTGACACGAAATTTATAAACCCAGCTTTACCACAGGGAAAATGAAACACTGGGTGTAAATTCTGACCAGTTTTGGCTTTATATCTAAGCCATTTTCAGATCACTTAAACATAGTGGTGGAAATTTCCCATATATGTATAGCTACATGGTTAGTACAAACGAGCATACAGACCATCGGAAACCTAATATTCTCACCTATCAGGTGGGAGGGTATGGAACCTTCTACACATTAAATGCATCTCAGCCAAAGGTTCTCTATTCACAAATCTGTTTATGTATGTGAGTGGCTACTACCCTCTTCCCCCTCCATGCCAACTGCTTTTCTCAAAACCTTTCCAGTGCACTATTATAATAAACTATCTTTTCAGCCCTGTTCACTTTATTGTATGATTGGTTTCACTAGCACACGGAAATTCCACTGTCCACCTCTACATGTCTTACACATTTTCTATGCTTTTCTATTCCCTTTTCCAATGATTTTCCAGTTTGAATAGTATAAAAGTTGTGCACAAGACCTTCTGAATGAAAAGATGCTCAATGATATTACTTCTAAAACAAGAAAATATTAAAAGAAATTTTACAATCCAAAGAAGACCCTGGACCACCAGTGCCAATCATGAATGTGTTCTCATCCCATAGAACAAACAAACTGCTAGAATTATGACTTGTGCCTTAGACTATGGGCTAAATTTCACTATGTCATCTGAAACAACGAACAGTGTGGAATTTCCAAAGACTAATTTTACAGTGAGACAAAGAAACATATGCATGCCTGTGGATATACATATTTCAGAATATAAGATCAAGTAGTTTTATTTTTAGTGCTCTCTCAAAATTACTGATATGGCACTTGAGGTAAGTGCCAGTGAGAAGCATGGAAAAACTAAGGAATTAAAGATGTCTAAGTTATGACGAAAGATATTAGCACTACAATGAAGGTAAAATAAGGAATACCTACTTACGTAACTGATCCACTGGATGCAGAACCAGTCCTGAAAACTGTGGATAGTCATCTAGATATATCTGCAGAATAAACTCTGTATTAATACCGTGCTGGCTGGCCACATGCAGTGTTTCATTGACTTCAGAGAGATCTTTCGGTGCATCTGCAAACGCAATGCGTTTAAGCCGCACCTTAGACAGTAAGGGCGGTAGGATAGAAAAGATATCAGCTACTCCAAAATGTAAATAGTCCTTTAGATTCTTTACTGCCATCACTGAAACAAGCGATTCCAGAATTTTATTATCTAATCTAGTTTCAATATATGGAACCAACAGATAATAATGTGTATCACTAGAGATGCAGTATGATACAAAGAATTCATGAATGTCATTGATTCTCTTGTACAAAACGTCTCTATCTGTACTATAAAGGATTCCTGGTATGAATGAAATGACATTCCTTAATCTCCTGAACACGGAGGCTTGATCTGCAATCATTTGTACAATCTGAAATCCTTTTGACCGCAGCACATCTTCAATAATGTTTCCCTCTTGCTGGCCTTCCCTTGTGATGATGTCATCACAGATGTTGACAGCAACTGCAAACTCCTGTTCACTTCTGTGTCTGTAGCAGAAAACCTTTTTAATTTCGAGCTGCTCTTTGGTGTGTTTTATACAAAAATAAGACGACATGATGGCATCAAAGTTTTGAATTACCTCTTGACAGCTAATCTCCTTTTGCAAGTTTATCACATCGGTCTCAGACCATTCATATTTTTCCTCATTGTAATATTTCAGAGACCATTTTCTGTACAGTGCATCAAATTTCTTCAGTGATTCAATAGAGATTCCTGTCTTGTTGGAGAGTCTCTTGGTCATGTGCTCTTTCAACTGCAAATGAAGTGATGACTGGGTATACATTTCATTCCTTATATCTGGACATTCAATGTAAAGAAGAATGAACAGGTTAAAATACAGAGGCGTTTGCAAGATTACTTTAGTTTTAGGGTTAATTTCCTCTATCTTCTGAAGCAGTTCTTTTTTCAGTGCTTCCTTTTGGCTGACATCATCCCTCACTAGATAGCCAATGAGTCGTTCTGTGAGTAAGTTCATATCCTGTTTTTGCAAACCTAAAACTTTTAGGTTGATTCTGGAACGTTTTCCTTTGTTCACAATATCTGTTAGTGTCTGAGTATTCATTGGACGTGTTGTGACAACAATCTTCACATCTTTAAAATTAAGAGCTAATATTTCTCTGAAGAACTTTTTAGACTTTTCATTGGCTTCATCATACCCATCACATAAGATTAGACATTTAGAACCAATGACTGTAGACTTGACTTGACAGAAAGTGTACAGAAATACAGTTTGTGGAAGCAACCCTTTAAGGTAGTCATCAAAGTTGTCATGGCTATGGTTTCTAAACTGCATATAGAGTACAATTTGGAAGGAAGAGAGTTCTGGCATATCCATTGTGTTCTTATGCCATCTCTCTACAATGGAGCAAAGGATTGTGGTCTTTCCTGAACCTGCATCACCAGATATAATCACAACTTTAGGGTCAATTGGGTCTTTAATTGCTAAAATTTGCTTTTGATCTACAACGATACCTGCGTTGCCACGGCGACGCCCATGAAACTCCATATTTTCCTCCACATTCAAAGAGACCATGATGTTACATGGTTCTGTGATATCATACTGGGCCAGCCAGTCAAAGGGCAAAATCTGACAGAGGTCTACATAAAGACGCAGGAGCTCTTCTCGAGATAGTTTAAGTATATATTCAGAAAGCTCTCTTCCAAACTGCTCTATTTCTTCTTGAAGATTTTGCACATCCTCTGGGACTGAGGGATCATATTTCTCACGGATCTTCCTTAGCAGCTCTAGAGCAGCAACTTGGATCTCTGCTTTAAGCTGGTCAATTTCTGAGCCATGGCATGGAAAGAGAAGTTTGGTTTTATCAAGAGTTTCCTGGAGTGTTGTCTGAAAGCCTTGAAGTTTATTTTCTAGATCTGTATTTGACAGCGCCACCTCTTCATGGCTGACAAAGTTCCTCTCATCTTTTATAGTTTTCATTAATCCTTTGAGGTCTCCACCAGGGTCATTCACCCCTCTTTCCCAAAGAGTCTGGCTGATCCTATTCAACATCGTGATGTCCAACTCCTCTGGCGGCTTCTCTGTTAGATTTTTCACTTCCTGGGCGTTGAAAAATTTCTTCGTCAGTGGTACATTGTTATCGATCAGAATATCGCGGATCGTTTTATGTTGTCCGTCGAGAAAACTATAGTAATAGATCATAAACGCCACCTTCTTTCCCCAGTGCCTCACAAAATGGTAATGTCTGAAATTTCTAAGCGCTTGTGAGGAAATTTTCGTTTCTGACGAAGCCATTGCACAGTTCTTACGAATTATTAAGTAATAAG
>NC_061103.1:47439995-47449995 GCF_015104395.2 Macrobrachium nipponense
AATCCGAGGCTCTGTGTTGGTAATATTCAGATTATAAAGTGTAAATATGTAATGCAGCTGCAGGATTTTTATTAATTCATAGCTCTAAAGAGCCGATGCAAAGGTAATTTTGGGGTTTTTGTAAGGTTTCCTTGCTCTTTGATTGTGAGTCTCGTGGCCGACCAAGCTGTCAGTTGAATGTTGTCTTGTTAAATATTTAGAATATGGATTTTGTAATGAAACTTTAGTAAATCCCCGACGTATCTTGCTGGACCTTCTATATCCCCGATGGTGTCGATTTTGCCCTTCAGGCCAAAGCACCATAAATGGTCCCATACCATCCTGAGAGCTACTAGAACATTGCAGTTGGAGGGAAAATTCCCAACAACGGCTCTCTCTCTCTCCTCTCTCTCTCTCTCTCTCTCTCTCTCTGTCTCTCATTATTATTATTGTTATTATTATTATTGTTATTATCACGCCAACATATAAGTTGAATACAGGCTACTGGGTGATTGTACAAGGATTTCTACACGCAAACACACACACACACACATACATATAGTATAGTATATCTTGTTAGGTAAATGTTTTGCATAAATAGGTATAAGGCGAAAGGGTTATTGACCCTTTCCATTGTTTTAACCAACTGTATCATTTTAGATGAGATGGGCTCCCTACCACCCTTGATTAACGGTATGGAGAAACAAGTAATCCCTAGAAAACCTCAGGTAAATATTTTTTGGCCTGATTTGGTTTTTCTTATCTTAAAGCGATTTCAATGGAACTTATGTTTTTGTTTGCCTTAAACTTTTCACGTAGTTGACTTTTACACAAACCACAGGATCATTTTCAATCTAACTGGGCCCAAAGCTTTCCTGGTGTGTAGGGGATTGAAGTTAGTACTCATGGGTCACTCACACACCTTCTAAGAGAAGTAATGACGAGATGGTGAGAGTTAGTCCTCTGCTGCATCTCCTTGGCCCTAATTGCATTACATTTTGCCTCTCAAGGACAAACTTTTCGGGAGGTCTGGTGAGAGAGACTCTGGAAACCTGACTGTGTTGTTTCATCCTACATTTGTGAAGTCTTCATTTAAACCACAAGAAATATTCCCTACAATATTTCATTTAGCTCAAGAAGATTAAGAGCAGTTGGTTTCCAGCATCAAGAGGATGGTGTCCCTTACTGTAGCATGTCAGTTATTTTGCTTCTTGGAATAGCTTGAGAATGTAGTAACTTGTGTAGTTCACTGAGCCAGAAATATCACATCTCAAAATGCTGTTCTTAAGTATAACCCAACCCTCACTGTCACGATCCATAGAACCAAGTACAATATAGTACATTTAGATTATCCTACTGTATTTAACCATTTTCAGTGCATGTCGATAACTACAAAGTAGATGAATTAATGAATAGAAACGAAGTGGTAAAATGAATATATCTCTGTGGACATTCTTATAGTGAACCAGAATCTTACTACAGCACTTTATTTAAACTCCTTCAAGATTAGATTTTATAATTAGATGCCAGAGTCTTAGGTGAATTGAAAAATTTACAGTACCCACATATAACTTATTTATTAATGCCGGGGACAATATTCGCATTATTTGATAGTCCTTGCTTCTTTGTTAATTCTTTGCATGATAAAGAACTTTGGTCCTTGTGAAAATGACAAGTTGATGATCTCTGAGAGTCTCGTGTCATCTTAATTACCCGGTAGTTGGCCCCCCTACTAGAGTGCTATATTCCTCCTGTCATTAGATCTTTCAGAGATCCTGTGTGACCAAATCTTTTCCAATTTTCCTTGAGCATGTGCCCTGAATTTGCCTCTCTAAACTCAAGTCCTCTTCCCTCAGTCCTGTTACATTTTGTAATAGGATTGCAACTTCTTTTACTCTGCTACTTCTTTTGTGTGACACTTATAAGTAATAGAAGCATTTGCAAACATTTTCATGCATTTTCCTTCTTCTTTTAACTTTGTAAAGTTCTAATTAGTTACAATAGTTGAAGTTTCATCTAAATCTTTGATGACGTCACAACTTGAAAACCTATCACCCAAGTCAAAAATACTTACTAAGACACCAACTAAACATTTATGGAAAAAAAAAAGGTTCATACTCAAATTTTCCTACAGAACTATATATACCTAGCACCAGGACTAATAAAGCTTTTTGTTGCCACAAAAGCAGGTATTTTTGTTTTCTTGGTCTCAAACCACCATGGAACACATGGCTGGTAATTGAAAATCCAGCCAAAGATCAGGTGGGTCTGCCCACTGCTCCTTTTCCTGCTGTGCTGAAGTTTCTCTTTCAGCACATCTCCCAAACGGGGACCTTTACTCTTACCGTAGCACTATCTTCTCATTCAACATTACTAAAGTAACTAATAAGAAGAGAGACGCATTTCTGTTGTGTAATACACGGCGCAGTTTGAAAGAAAAAAAAAAAAATCTTCCCAGTAACTTTGGTTGCTAGACCGACCCCTTTGCAGATCAATGTCTTATATATACCATTATATTTGTCCAGTACTCTTCAAGGCATGGCAGATCTTACACAGCTCTTACTAATTTTTTTCCTTTCTTATTCTTGTTCATTTTTCTTTTGTATACCATCTTCCTCGCTCAGCGCAACTGCACCCAAATGAGCAATTGCGGCTGTCTGGACAGAAGCAACCCCTGCAACTTTCGGGGGAAGAAGCAGATGGACCGCAGTTCCTAACCTCTGCCGAGAGAGGGATTTCGTTTCCGTTTCTCAGAAGAAGCTGCAAAGGAAGCAATGGGCCATGTGTCAGAGCCAACACAAAAACGACAGGTTATGGCCATTGAGGTCTTTATTTCTGTCAAGTCTGTCATTCAGTTATGATTTGCAGGAAAAGTGAAATTGTGCGCAGCTTCAGATACTATTGACCAGATTCAGTTTAATGATTGGTAATAAAAGCGTAAACAAGGCAATTACAGTTCAGCTGAGTTCATCTTCAGGTTCTTTACAGCGTCCCTTCGGCCCCTAGCTGCAACCCTTTTTGTTCCTTTTACTGTAACTCCTTTCATATTCTCTTCCATCTTACTTTCCAACCTCTCCTAACACCTTTCATACCTTTTACTGTCAATTTCCATTTTAGCGGTGAATGACGTCATGGTTCCCAGTGGACTGGACTTTGGCCCAAATACTAAATTCAGACGCCAGTTTCTGTCAAAATGAATTGTTGCCTCTTGAAGAAACTCGAGTCCATTTTTAATCTCTTGCAGAACATTGCTGTTAAACTAACTGGTATTTTAACTGTTTCGGAATATCCGACCTTAATTAACTTATGTTTCAAGTGTACACTAAGTTGCAAACCACCAATCATGAGTAGTGTTGTGAAAAGGGACAAGATGGGACAGTCGACCAGCTGCTTAATGTTGTTCCTTCATTAAAAAAATAAATAAAAGGCTTAGAGCTTTCGGTAACAATATGGACACTTTCTTTTGGAGCTTTCTAAAACAGTAGGTATAGGATGGTACCTCTCAAACCAACACCCAAAAGAATGACACCCTACTGGTGGTCACTGATAGTAGTACCAAGGTCAGGTCTTTGAGTTGCTGTGAGATGAGACGTCACAGAAGAGAAGAGGTTGGTATTCCCTCCTCTCTCTCTCTCTCTCTCTCTCTCTCTCTCTCTCTCTCTCTCTCTCATAAGAGTAAACTCACAGGTTGGCTTTAGACCTTAAAGATCTTAACATGTCACCTCGTTTCTGCTCGTTTCTTGCTTATATATAGGTTAGAACGCAATGCTATATTTACCATAATTAGTTATTATCTTCACCATTCTCTCAATGAAACGCTTTCGTACAACTCAAGCTGACAGCTAACTTAATTGAATTATGAAAAATTAACATATCATGTGGATAACAGTATTTAAAATGAAAGAAAAGGGTTCACTCGAAAGGATCTAAAAAATCAAACTAATCAAAATTTCAACAAGAATAAGACCATGGAAAATTTCGTTACTAATTTACACTTTAATGAAAAATAAACGTTCCAAATCATTTGTCTTCTGTGTTTCCAATGATGCATTTTAAAATATTTTATGTATTTGTCATTTAACTTCTATTATAGTATTGTGGCTGAGGGTTGGAGTGGGCCCTCCTTTTGTCATCTGGCAACCCCAATTTTTAGACTCAGGCCGCCTCTGGATAAGGAATGGTATTTGTTCTCCCTATATCCAAGCACGCACGCATTGTACGACACTAGACATTAGCCGGCACAAAATTTGAACTTAAACACCGGCTAAAATTAACAGCTATTCGTTTGGCACACTCGAGCTTTCCAATGGATATACATCAACTAGTCTGGAAAATTATGTTTTAAATAGTTACCCCTTTAATGTTACTGTAACGTTTTCATTTATTATGTTTTCTCTTAGCCAAGACAGCGGTACCTCAACTAAATTTGAGACACAAAACATTTTGGGAATTATTCGAGTAAAAACAAAAAGAAAAACGAAGTATATTTTTATATATAAGAATCACAGTTAGTAAAGATTACTCTTCGCACTAATTAAACCTAAATTAATCTCATCATTAAGAAATCACGCGAAATTAAAATACGAAATTATTCATTTTTAAAAGGAAACATAATTATACCTATGTTACGATTTTCCCCGCGACAGGGAATGGGAAGCTTACCTGATGTACTACAGTTTGTGGCAACTCAATAAGGCATTCATGACTCTACAACAAAGTGTACTATATATTTTCTACCAACTAATTGATACACCAAAGCAAAGCCAGGTATAAACAACTTAGTAAAACAAGATTAGCCGACACTGAACCCCATGCGGAGTTACACAGCAGTGAAGTCACCAATGTGCTCTGGCTATGCACTGCCATTAACTCTTTTAATCTAAAAATAAAGATAAAGCCAGTTGCAGCTCTGCTAAAGGGAGAAATTAAAAATAGGAAATAATCTATAAAATATTTATGGCATTAAAAGACAAAAAAAAGCTTAAACAAGCACAAACAAAGGAGGAATAAAATGAGGAAGGGAGCCGTTTCAAATGAAAATCACTCTTACTACTACTGTTCGTTACCGTTCGAGACACGTACGCCGACCGCTGCGACGCCATAAGGCAAACGAGTATGGCTCCCCACTTTTTAATTTGCTAGCCTACATTCTTCACTTGTATAAGGTATGTACTTGTCTTAGTTTATAACATAACATTTAGTAGTGTTATTTAGTATTGTTGTCTTGATGTAACAGCAAATTAACAAGAATTGTTATGGTAATGTTACATTCCTAATGTACACCAGTTGATCTTGAACTGGTTGCAAATGTGCCACCAACCATAGGCTAAGATGTATGATGTTCTTCCATTAGTTTATGAAAATGTCAATTCTTGAGTTAAATGTCACCTGTTATGTAGGTAACACCAGGCTAACTGTAGCCTACAGCTACACTAACAGTCAAGTTAGGCATTAATACAATAGGCAAGGTTAGGGACTGCCTACTGTTTGGTGCACACACACACACACACACACACACACACACACACACACACACACACACACACACACATATATAATATATATATATATATATATATATATATATATATATATATATATGTGACTAGTAAAAATGTTCTGTTATAACAGAATTCCATCTAATGAAAGGAGCCCATAAAAACACCAAAATATAAAGAGAGAAATACTATATTTCAGAGACTGCTGTCTCCCTCTTCAGGTAGATGAATGAGAAATGTTACAGAAAAGGTGGTATATATACCAAGAGGTCCATCCACAGGTAAGCCAATTTAGGTCACTCCCGCTGATAATCTTCCTTTAATCTTCTTAAGCGTTGGTTGAATGAAAACCTTGTTGATGACATCTGAGTCCCATGCTACCTTTGAGATATTCATTACCTGCTTCTCTTTAATCAAAGCCGATTCCATCATTTGACTCTTGTACGGCAGTTGCTGCTATAAATTATACGTGACAAATTCCAGTTTATACTATGGTTATCTTCATTTATATGGTTGAAAATAGCTGAGTTCTGTTGTCCATACCTAACTGACCGTTTGTGCTGTATTAATCTCTGGGGAAGTGATTTTCCTGTAAATCCGATGTAAGATTTGTCACAATCCAGGCATGGGATTTCTTTTTCTAGGAAATCTGGAGAACAAGAATTTGAACTAATTCGTAAACAACTTTTGTCTTTAAGGTAACCTGAAAGCAATTTCACAAAGCAAACGTAATTTTCTACCGACCCCTCAAGACAAGACCAGAGACATACCCAATAATAAATAAAAATTCCACACCTGGATAGAATCAAGACAGTGACCCAGACCCTCGGAATATCTAACCCTCTTGCATTTACTTACCAAAATACCTTAGCCAAATCCCTGATTAACGTCCAACAAAAGACATCCCCCTAGGACACAGGGTTACGAAAGCCCATGCCTGGACTGTGACCAATCTTACATTGGATTTACAGGAAAATCACTTCCCCAGAGATTAATACAGCACAAACGATCAGTTAGGTATGGACAACAGAACTCAGCTATTTTCAACCATATAAATGAAGATAACCATAGTATAAACTGGAATTTGTCACATATTATTTATTGCAGCAACTGCTGGTTTAAGAGTCAAAATTATGGAATTGGCCTTGATTAAAAAGAGGCAGTAATGAATATCTCAAAGGGAGCATAGGACTCAGATGTCATCGACAAGGTTTCATTCAAACCGATGCTTAAGAAGATTAAAGGAAGATTATCAGCGGGAGTGACCTAAATTGGCTTACCTGGTGGATGGACCTCTTGGTATATATACCACCTTTTCTGTAACTTTTCTCATTCATCTACCTGAAGAGGGAAACAGCAGTCTCTGAAATATAATATTTTCTCTCTATATATTTTGGTGTTTGTATGGGTTGGCCTTTTTATTATTATTATATTATATATTTATTTATTTATTTATATATATATAATATATATTATATATATATATATATATATATATATATATATATATATATATATATATATATATATGTATATATATATATATATATATATATATATATATATATATATATATATATATATATATATATTCAGGCAAAAAAACCACTGAGATGAGCTGGTTGCAGTAAACCTTTTTCATCTGGACTGCATATTTGATCTGCTACTTTATCTAGACACAATTCATAGAATTCCATCTCTGTTTATCCTGTCCTGCCCTCTCTCGGGTGGAAAGGCAAAGGTGCTTCTCCTGCTATATTTCAATCGCTATCTACAGATATTGCTATATTTGAGTCGTTATTTACAGATATGGTATATTTCAGTCGATATTGCTATATTGTTCTTTTTGCAATTCCTTACTAAGGGCGAGAATGATATCCACTGGCTTACGGAAAATCTCTGTCGTGTTGTACAGCTGCTAGACATTCTTACTTCTGGGACATGTGAGTCATTCAAAGCTGATCCGCATGGGACTTTAGGCAGAGGAAGGAAGCTCCCTCAGTCACCTGACTCCCTGAAGAGAAATCACTTAGAAACTGCTCATTTCAGAGCAGTGAAGGTCATGGGCGCCCGCGGCATATCTTCCAAGGGGGAGGCAAATTATATATATATATATATATATATATATATATATATATATATATATATATATATATATATATATATATATACACACACAGTGGAATTTCGATGTCTATAATTTAAGTGAAGCAAGATGTGATAAATAAGAAGATGAAAATGAAAAGTTACAGTGACTTTTCTTCAGAGGGAGAGGGGGGCAAGCAGCCCCCTTGGCCCTACGTGCGGATGCCCATGGTGAAGGAGATTGTTTGCCTCAAGGTCCACGATTACAGAGGAGACTTACTATTTCAAATCTGATTCCATCTGGATTATCGCTGTTGTGTCTGCAGTGCAATGTCACCCAGTGCCATGATGCATAGTGCCAGAATATTGATCATTCTGGCTGCCAAAGGGACGCAGATCCAGGATGCCATAAGGCACCTCAGCCCTACGAAAAAGATACTATGGACGAGATGGATTGCGTGTGACGTCACAAGGGCTTGTCTTCGACCCCCCGGAAGCGGGAGGAGGGTGCTCACTAAGATTCCATGTCGAAAGCTGTAGATTTATTCGCCCGCTTTATACTGAAGAGAGGGGGGCGGGGAGAGGGGGATGGGGGACTAGAGAGAGAGAGAGAGAGAGAGAGAGAGAGAGAGAGAAGGTTTAAATCGTTACTGAAAAGAAATTCATGGAGTTCATTTGTCTACTTTCTATGAAGCGTTGGTGTTGGTGGAGAGAGAGAGAGAGAGAGAGAGAAGAGAGAGAGAGAGAGAGAGAGAGAGAGAGAGTCTTCGTTTAGAGGGGTTGGGGGGAGCCGGGTGTGTAAATTATCGAGGTGATAATCCATTTTTCAAGTCTGATTTGCAGTTCTTGAGAAAAATGTTCTCGGTTCCTATCTACTTATTTGTTTATCGAAATACTTTCAATCACATGGGAAGATTGCCAGAACATTATACACATATATACACACACTAGCATACATTATACATATATATGTATTTATATATATATATATATAATATATATATATATATATATTATAAAGTATCTATATATATATTATATATATATATATATATATATATATATATAAAATATATATATATATTATTATGTTTATACATATATACATAATGCATACATATATATATTTATATATATATATAATATATATATATATCTATATATATATATATATATTATTAATATAATTTATATATTTGATATATATATGTATATATATATATATATATATATATATATATATATATATATATATATATATAAATTTTTATGAGTGTAGTTATTTGGATATAAATATGTTTATTCATACACACATTTGCATATAATTATATATATGTTTCTTTAGTTCTTTTATCTGCTTTCTTTAGCTGGTTTCATCTCTAATGTAATCAGTTAATGTTGTTCTAATGACTTTAGTTAGCCATTCTTCGTTTGTTCCTCAGATAATTCGGTCATTGTAAATCTCTGTAGGCCATCCGTATCATCCTAAAATCAGGTCGCTTTTCTCATTCTATGTTTGACAATCGCCATTTTTTCTGGGCAGTTTCGATCCTAGTTAAATTTTCATTTGTTTTTCGATTCAATGAAAATTATCAATCGATCATTGAGCGTTTAGTTTTCGGCATCGTGTTACGTGGGGCTAACTTTGTTTGGCGCTCCACAATTAAAATTTGTTTTGTTGACCTTCATAAAGTAACATCTGTTTTGGTTCAGCATTAAAGCTCTCTCTCTCTCTCTCTCTCTCTCTCTCTCTCTCTCTCTCTCTCTCTCTCTCTCTCTCTCTGCTGATCTCCTCTCACCTTCATTGAACTTTTGTCTTGGCCTTTTTTATAGCAGGGGAAAACCCCCTGAAAAAGCCTGCAATTTTCATAGCATGTTGCCATGTTTAGTTCATGCCGTCTAGGTTTGCCATGATTAAAATTGAATACATGTCAGAGGGTATATATATATATATATATATATATATGATATATATATATATTATATATATATAATATATATAATATATATATATATAAAACAGCCAATACACGAGTAGTAGGTTAATAGATGAATAAAAGTGTGTAATGGAAGCAAAGGAAAGGACGGTAGAAAGTGCAAGATCATCTACCCCGGAAGTCATCAGCCCCAAGGAGCAACCAATCCCTGGTATGCCCACAGCAGGCGAGAGGCCATCTGCCCAGAAGCCCTGGCCAGAGGTCTTGACCCATCCTCCAGAGAGGCCATCACGCAAACAACCTCCGATCAACAGCCCTTTGGGAAGTGCGAATGAAATGGCTCCCGTTTCCTCAGATGTCTTCGATTGTTCGAGGGCGAAAGGTGGGTCGATTGTGGTTATATCGCTCCTTTTAGGCAGATAAGCGTTATCAGAATTTCCATCAGACACGAGAGGTCATTGCAAGTTGCAAGGGGTCAGAATGAGCGCGGAAATCAATGGT
>NC_061103.1:47454995-47472565 GCF_015104395.2 Macrobrachium nipponense
GTCACGGAATTTCCCCACAATGGAAGTCGCTAATGGGTATTTTTCGAATAGAAGATTTGTAAGTGAGTGTGTTATAATTGGTGGAACCTGCGAGGGATAGATTTTACCTTCTGAGACAGTTCAATTATTAGTCCCTAAGAAATAGACATTAGAAAACCTGTTGTTTTGGAGATCTTCTAAGTTACCAGAAAGATGATGGAGTGACGTCATGGAATCTTCCCATGTAGTGAACTTGTTACGTGTCAGTGATGTCATACTAAAGGGGAGTGCCTGACGAGGAGAGTTCGTACATTTGTACATTGTGTTGTGTCCTTTGTGAGGTTTTTACATAGAATTATTGTTCGCTGCTTTTTAACCCTGGATAGGTTTCGCTATATTGGTACCCTGTGAAAGGTACGTGAGGGTCGAGCTCAACTCGAGCGTCAAGAAAAATTTGCCAAAATCCACTAACTTCATTTTTGCTATACATTTTAGTTTCTAAAATCAATTTCACCATTCACAAACACTACTGTAAAGATAAATAATACCCATCTACAAAGTAAGTATTTATTACAAATATTAAAAAAAAAAAAGTACTTAAAAAAAATAATTTGCAAAAATATTTAAAAAAAATACAAAATAAGCTATATACACACAAAATTTGAGGGAATTCTTCCTAAAACTTCTATTTAAAATATGTGACTGCCAGAAAAGGTGTTGGTTCCATAGAGGTCAAAATCTGAAAAGAGAAAAAAAGGGTAAGTTTTTTTGCAAAAAAAAAAGTTAAAATTTCACGAATTTTTTTTGGCACCTAAATGAAATAAGAAGTGGCTAATTTTTCATAGAATAAAGTCATATTATCCTAGTACGGAATTATGTAAAAATATTAGGCCAAAGATGTTAGTTGCTGTTATATCAAGGGCCAAATCTAAAGGTCATTTTTTTACCTATTTTCATCATGAAAATTTCTTTTAAAAATCGTTGTAACTATTATAAGATATGATATTTATGCATGAAAATCCACCAGAATATCACAAATTCTATAAAGAACAAGAATATATAGCGATATGGCAACTTACCTTTTGGATCTGCCAACAAAATGGCCGCTGCCGACACCTACTCCGACGGCCACATCTGCCGACTGAAATGGAGGAATGGAATGTAAATTTCAATGTGTTATTTACTTATCTAATTATGAGTGGATTTGCATAAAACTATTATGGTAGCTTGTTGGATGTTTGAACATTATTTTGCGGCCATAAAAAAATCTGACATCAAAAAATTACTCCAACGTAAAGGTCATTTGTTGACCTCGTTTCACCAGGAAAATTTCTTATAAACATCGTTGTAATTAGTATAAAATATATTTCTGCATGGAAATCTACCACAATATCAAAAATTCTATAGAGAACAAGGATATATAGCGATATGGCAACTTACCTTTTGGATATATGCACTAAATGGCCCCCGACCACACCAAGTGCGACGGCCAAATTTGCTACCTGAAATGGAAGAAGGGTATGTCAATTTCGAGGTGTTATTTAGTTATCTAATTATTCGTGGATTTGCATGAAACTTTTATGGTGGCTTGCTGGATGTTTGAACATTATTTTGTAGCTATAATAAAATATCTGACCATAAAGAAATTTTTCGAAAAGGGAATAATTTCGAAAATTTGGAAATAATGTTGACAAAAATATGACAAATTATTGCAATATTTTAGGTGAAAAATGGATGATATATATTTTGTAAGGATTAAAATGATAGTATTTACGCAAACAAGTAGTAAAAAAAAGTTTCATGATGTAACTTACCTACATAGAAGACACACTCCGGACACAAGACAGTTTGATGCTGTAGGCAGACGGGCCCGTTGCATCGCAAACATGCTGTGTTCTTCTTGCGGTCTTGTCTAGATGGGCAGCTTTGGCAGCGAACACGCTTGGGCAGCTTGACGTGGCCAATGGCAGGAAGAGGTCTCTGCTCCAGCTCAGCCAGCCTAAACGTATCCGCCATCAGGATACGCAGGGGCATAACAAGTTGGTCAACTTGTAATAACAATGACTTACTAGGGGAGCACAAAATTCAATGGCGAGCTCCTTGAGGAACCTTCGCCTAGTCAGAGTCTTTGCCGATGGCAGGGACGAATAGAGAATATAAGAATTTACCATGATTATATTCAATATCCCGTAGAAAAGACAAAGTGGTCAGCATCGTGTCTTACAAACACAATTTGATGTAGAACACATCTGATCGAATGTGTCTACACCCTTTTTCGTTGCATTATAGAACATCTGAATGTCCGTCTTATCAGGATCCCAGTGAACGCCTTCAGTTCCCTCAGGTCCATGTACCTGAGGGCAACATTGCCCTTATGATGATAATTATTCCGCAAAAGGGCAAATCGATCATTGGAACGTAAAACAATCTCCGCTAGCATATGATCAGACATAAAGAGCGAGAAAAAGTCACTCACTTTTACCACCCCAGCAGTGGCATCGGTGGGACCCCCAGGTTTAATCCTCAGCGTAAACAAAGAGGGTAGAGAGGGATTTGGATCTCTCTGCCACCTGGTCCCATCACGAGCCTCAACAACTTCAGCTCCTATGCGCTGGACAGGAGCTCCCCGGGCTGGCTGGAGGTAACCCCTCCTCCTCTTCCTACTCCTAAGCTCTACTGGGGAGAGCGCTTCCTCATCCCGAGAGGTTGAGGGACCAGGTGTAGGTGTGGCGGTTGTAGATGTTGCAAAAACAATGGTAACAGTCCCAATAACCTCCAATGCCTCCCCCCGCCATTGGCGTCGTCCTCATCCCCTTGGGAGAGGTCAAGAAGATGAGCTTCCTCTCTCCCATTGTTCCAACGTCCCTGATTTGGGTCGTCTATGTCCTCCTCCTCCTCCACAGAGATGGTGGCTGACTCCTCTTCCTCGCCCTCAGACTGAACCTCCAGGTTGTCCTCAACGTCACTTTCTAATTCAAAGAGAAGTGCGTTGAGAGGATCTTAACCCAGAGGTCTCTGTCTCTTCGAAGTCATAACTGAAAAAAAGCAAAACATTAGAAATGAGCACTCGAAGGAAATTCTGTCATATGACCATATATGGGCATCTCAGCCAATGCCCCGGGCAAGCACGTGATAAACACACTTTCCTCCCACATATTCCAATAATAAAACAAAACTACACTAATTAGTTATATAATAAACAGTCCTACATCAATTTAGTTATTATAACGGTTTTTTTGCAAAAAACTCCCACAAAATTTAACACTCGCATGGAATCGGACCATATGGCAACAAGGACATCTCAGCCAATGCCCCAGGCATTCACACAATAAAAACACACCATCCTCCCACATATTCCAATAATAAAACAAAACTATACTAATTAGTTATATAATAAACACTGTCCTACATTAAGTTACGTTACTGTTTTTTGCAAAAAAGCACAAAATGAGGCAATCAAATGGAATCAGACCATATGTTTTAGGGCTGTTGCCTTGTATAATAAGGTGCCCTATGAGGTAATGTTAGACTTGCGATAATCTTACGCTAAGTCGGTTGGTATTGCACTTCCATATTCAATGGAGTGTCTTGGGGTTTGTAGATCACTTTCGAAGTCGGTATTATCTTCTTTGGTTATGACGACGATGTGTTAAACTCATGATGATTCGGTGATGAGGTGAGGATCTAGTAGAAACCACGAAGTACAAAAATACTTATATTCTCTGAATTTACATGGTGAAGATCAGGTATGATTGTACAAGTCTTCTAATGATGATAACTTGATCACTTCTGCCAATGATGATGGCTAATTCTATTCTCTCTATATGATAAAGCTTAGGTAAAGAGATACAGGTCTTCTAATGACGATAGCTAACTCTATTCTGTTCTGTCTACCATCTTGGTTACAAGTTATGAAGGAAGCAGATAGTAGCTCGAACATACGAACATACAATCAGATGACATAGTTACATACGAACATACAATCAGATGACATAGTTACTAATCACATAGGCCGCTAGAGCTATAGGTCACGGTGTTTGTCTCAAGCAGGAAGCTTGGACTAAAGTTTATAAACAATTGAATGACTACAGGTGACGGCATGTCAACTTAGCCTACATACTTTATGGTATACGTCATCTTAGTGTCTCTAGTCTGATCACATTCCTGCAAGCAATCTGGTTGACCTCTTTAGTTTTAGTCTTTTATATATATGGAATAACATTCCATATTTTTATTATGTAAACACTTACATTAGCTCGGTCAGCTACCAAAACCAACCACTGAATATTACTCAAACTTGACTTGCATTTGACTTATAGGAGTGTGATACAGACACTATGTGAATATATATAGATAAATAAAAATTGCTTATAAGTAAAAAATAATTCATGGTGTACACAAATACAGATTCAAGTAATAAAATATTTGACATAATATGCATATAGTATTCGTAAATAATAGTGATCACGTGATATATACTGATACAGTTTTTCACTTCATCTCTTAAGATACATATGCTACAGAAAATACTAATGTACTCTGATAATTGCATAGAACAAAGATTAACATGATAAAAATCATATTTTAACTGATAAAAATTTCATATATGAATTGATAAAAATTATTAATGTTTATGTTGACTGATTCGTTGATTTTTATGCTAACTGTTATATATCTGATTCATTAATCCATATACTAACTCATATATAACTGCAGATATTGGTAAGATAAAAGGTAACAGATTGATTATAGGCTACCTGATTTATTTATACATATGTATATGGATTCATATAATTATGATTAATATATGTGCACTTTAAATAGATTCCTATTGCGTACACGCAAAGATATATTTAGATTCTGTTATTTATGATCATTTATATAATAGATTCCTAGTGTGTACACGCAAAAAATATATTTCGATTCTGTTATTTATGATCATTTATATATAGGATACATGATACTTTATATATATAGGATACATGACCGAGGTTATACTACTTCACATTTAACTAGCTTTCGAACAACTTTTCGTCCATTACACAGTTCCAGACAACCACCTATAGCCAAATGAAAGGGCCAATTTCAAATGGTTAAAACAAGGGGAAAATTTGCCTGGGCGGGTCCAACGTTCTATTTTGCGCTCATACTTGTTCTCTGCATCCTAAGCCACACGACTACGTTCGCCAGCAAAGTAGAGTTGAATATCCTTCGGGTCGTAATTGTCAGAAGTCTGTCCCTTTTGTAGTCGATTTCCGACAGCCACCGGAGCGTTCCGCATTAAAACGAGATTAACGACGGGATACGGTGTCGGTCGAAGAAGTCCATGATGGTGCTTATTCCTTTCACATTGTAGGCGGTTGTTACTCGACTGCTGTCGTCTGCAGCGACGAACGATTTTTTGAAGTTGCGATGTGAAACTCTCGTACTGCAGGATACTGTAACTAGGTTCCATTAATCAGCCTGCAAGTGAAATTATATTTGTCACAAAGGCAAAGTAAATTCAGACGACATCCAAATACAGGGGAGGGGAGAGCCATTAAGACCTGACTTAACCCACATGAATTCGCTGATATTTGTGGAATTCAAAAGAGAGCTGTACAAACTTTTTTATCCATGACATTAATAATGAGTGAACCTATCCAGGTCTATGAGGACTGTAAAAATATCCATAACTATAAAAAATAAACAGATATCATTACGAATCCCAAAGAAAATTCGATATTACTGGTAGTAAGTTACTAGACAAAGAAGAGGAAAACGGAACTGTTTTTAAGATTGCCAGGCAACATAAGAGTCAAAGAGAATATTAATCATGATTCTGTATTTCTCTATGCTAACTGAAATTAAGTTGTGATAAAATCTGATCCTATGTGCTCCTAACAAAAGTTTCATATTCAATTTTCTCGCGCGCATCCTCTGAGGTTAATTTTTAAAACTTTATTTATAGGCAGGCGATGCAATGAAAGAACCCACTATGTAACTAATTTCTATGTAAACTTTGGGTTTTTCAAGAAAATGTGACATTTTCGCATGAATGTGATTTACTTGGATTGTGATAGACTAATGTTGCAAGTAAATTTTTAATATACATGACTTGATACTTCTAAATGTCTATGAGGTTCAGAAAAAATTAATTCATTTTGTTGTTATAGAAATTCTATTTGCTTATTTTGTTTATCAATTTTAAAACGATTGCAATCCTTAACTAAAGTTGCATTGCACACACGGATAAGAATAGGTTATGTGGTATGTCATGTGACCTATGAACCACATGTGAAGTTCATGAGCTAAGCATTCCTTTCTCCAGTCAATCTGCTTCGCAAGCAGTTTATTGAGGTTATAAAGAACAATGATTAGTTGGCAAACGCGACAGGCATCTTCTAGACTGATGACGTCGTCACCAGCTTAAGAGTTACGTTACTTGCTGTAAAAGAAACGACTTAGTATAAATTTTTTTGTTTTTTAATACTCGACCCACACGAGAAGAATGTCTGAAAAAAAAACAGTACCAAAATTGAACAATATATTAGTTTCATGTTGGAAATCTGCATGATTGTAAATAAATGTAATTATGTTAAGTGAAATATTCCTTATTCAAACTAATGAAAAAAGGGTTTCCATACAAATTTTATATATACTATTTGCCCTGTATAAGATTATTCACATAGATATACATTTTCACTTCTAGACTTCCTGACTTTAAAATCTCTTTTATTTTATTTTATTTATTTTATTTATTTATTTATTTATTTATTTATTTATTTTTTGACTACGAATATAAATCACCGGGACAGACAATATGTCAGTAGGTTTTGATATGTGTTTGAACTTTTAGCTTATTTGTCATTACTAAAGCGTTAAGTTAGAGTTCAAATCTTTACGCATATATATTTGGATATTTGATTTTATCGGGATTCCATTTTTGTTATAATTTGTAACCCTTCCGACTTCTTACGGAGTGTATTATATTGACTCCACTTGTATCCATATTTATTTTATTTTTTTTTTATATTTATTTTCTATATATATTTTTTATATATATTTGATAAATTAATGGTTGGCTTGAATATGTGGAAAAGTGTTCTAGCGGCGTACCGTATAAGGCTACTTGCGGTATCATTTCTATAGATACAAGATATGAATGATAAAGGTATTTAAAACCACAAGAACCGCTATAATCCAGTTAGGATCCAGTATCACGAGTTGTAACTCGTAAGACATTGACACTTTCTTATTTATCTCTTATTCTACCAAACCGATTGACTCTGGGCGATAAAATATATTATTGGTTTTCTTAATGGATAGGAATTCACACGACGATTTAAGGAGATTATTATTGATTTACACCACCCGAGTCAGATTATCATGTGTTGAATTCCATGTTTACTGATTTAGCACTATAAATATTCCTAACGCATTCAATTGCAGTGTTTGTTTTTAGTGCTATTAATTCTATATAACGTGTCAAGGAACTATCAACACTAAGAAGTGTTTATTCCCTCTGTCAGACTCGTAATTCTGTTAATAATTCTACGTATATTCTTTCAAGGATTGATTTGGCACAAGATAGGCCCCTAAACTGACAGGTGTCTTAGTGTATCCCTTGTTTTTCATGACACGTGTTACAATTAGTTATGTGCGTTTTTATAGTCGTGTAAGCTATTGTAGGCCAGTAAAAGTTAGTGATTTAGGCTTTTCTGTGACATAATATGGGCGAACCCTGGATGACGGAATGCAACCAGTTTAGGACGATTGGTATGAAAGAGATTATTACTACTACCTGGTCGTTAGTCACCTGCTGTGTTCTTCGGGTTTTCCTCGTCACGGACCTACATATAATATTAAATTTGATTACATAATTCTGATACACATACTTTAAATATACTTTTGCTTTAGGGTTTCTGCTCGAAGTGTTTATTGTTTTTGCTTAGCCGCTGACCCTGTTTCCGTTCGAAGTGTTTATTGTTTTTGCTTAGCTGCTGACCCTTGCTTTGTTCAGTTTGTAACAGTTCTGCGCTCTGACCCAGATATTCAATGCTCGCGATCTCTTCGGTTAAGGAATTTTCTTGTTTAGATACGGTTTTAACAATAGGCACGGATGTTTCTATATCTTTTAGTCTAATTAATGGTTCTTTGCAGTATGGTGAGGGATTGCGGGATAATGCGTCAGCTATGATAATTGCTTTCCCAGGTAGATATCTTATCTTGGCTCCAAAGACCTGAATGATCATTTGTCACCGAGTTCCTTTTGAACGGTGATTAAAGCCTTTGAAAAACTCGGTAAGTGACTTATGTTCAGTAAGGACTTTATCAGGATAGCCATAGATTATGAACTTAGAATGTACTAGTGAGTTAAAGATACCTAGCCCTTCCTTGCCTATTACTGTATATTTACTTTCAGAGGGCTTTAGTTTCCATGAATAAAAAGCTATAGGGAAGAACTGTTTATCATATTACTGAAGTAATACCCCTCTTACCCCTTGGTCTGAGGCGTCTACTGCAATAAAAAAAAAAATCCTTATTTAAATCAGGGATTTTTAAGTTAGGTGAGCTGCATTATTCCGCTTTTAAGATATCGAACGCCTGTTGATGCTTTTTAGACCATAATAAATCTACGTCCTTCTTCGTAAGATCTGTTAAAGGAGCTGTCATGATTGAAGAGTTAAATATTTACATACGATTGTAATACCCACTACAGCGCAAAAGTGCTGTATCCCCCTTTTACGTTAATAGGTACCGGAAGTTATGAATAGCCGACACCTTACCATGGACTACTTTAAGACCTTGACTAGACACATAAAACCTAGATAAACATGTTCGGTTTTTAAAAACTCACATTTAGATATTTTACTCTGAGATTATTTGTCTTTGTCTCTGTAGCACCTAGCTCTAGTTTATGTGAATGTACTTCTAAGGTATTAGAAAAGATTACAAGATCAACCATATAGGCATGTAGGGTATCCCCTAAAAGTCTCCAAACACTATATTATAATTGGGGCGCAACGTAAGCCGGAGGCATACGTAAAAATTGATAATGTCCCCTGAGTGTGCTGAAAACGGTATATGAGGTACAATCACTTAAGTAATGGTATCAGGTAAAAGCCTTTTAAGTAAGTCCAAGCTGGTGAAAAATTTATTCTAACGTTTGAGGGAAAAATTATATGGGCTATTTGATTTCCTAATGACTCCTATTACTAACATTTTTCAACTTCGTCATTTATCTCTATTTTGAAATTTCATTGAGAGTTTATACGAAGGTACGTATATAGCTTTATGTTTGTCCTTAGACCGTATTTTGTTTTCAATGACATCCGTTTTTCTCCCAGAGATCACTCGCTAGTGGAGAAACTTCCTGGTATTCAGATAAAAGATAAAAAAAAAAATTTCTGCTGAATCACCTCTGCTTGAATGACTTTACGGATATTACTTTAGATAGAGTATAAGAGATTCATCTACGACTGATTGGGCGGGATTAAAAATTAGCAACAATAAAAAAATGCGATATTTATATGTATAGGTTTTGTGGATTACTAGATTAACCTGTTGCTGCGAGTCAACCGTGTCTAGGGCTTTGTTCGCGGAAATCGTTATATTTCAGAGTGTTGGGAAGGATTAAAATTTCAGATCCCAGCAAAGTCTTTTTACACGCACTAAGACATTCGAGGGTGCATGCTTCTCGAGATTTTGCGTGCAAACTGCGACTGCGGGTGTGGGAGAATTCTGTTGGGTCATTTGAACAATGTTACGATTTATGAGACAAATGTATAGTTCCTTTATATAAGTTATTATTTGATTAATTGTCTCTTTTTTGTTCAAACTAATTTTAATATGTTTGAAGATTTATAGGATTTTCCTTTGATAAACACGCCTTATTTTGCAGGATGTAAGATAATATTTTGTATACCCCTAGATGGATCTTACAATTACACTAGATACAGATCAATGTTTTTTATAACTATAGAGGTATCTGTAAGCGCTCGCTTATCCGGACTTCTCATTAGGGAAGTTCGAACAACAGACGGTGAGTCCGTAAATACAGGATATTACGTGTACTAAAGGAATAAAACAAGATATTCTAATTTTTACGGCGCGTACAGTTGGGCTTAATCCACCAGTATTTATAATAACTCAATGTATTAAAATTACGAAAACCTGCTCTGATTACTTGATACGGTCGTGTTATTCATACGAAAATTCCTTTTAAATTTTTCAACATTGCTCTCCCTTTCCGCTGAAGTCACTTAAATGGAATGTGCTTTGCTTGCTACACTCGGCAGATTTAACTGACCTTGACCGCTTGACTAGATGACATAGTAACCAAGTATGCTTTAAGCACGATTTGTTTGTTTCTGAAAGGGCTACTGTTTACCTATTTCTTTTTGTAATAATTAGGATCCTTCTCTTTATTACCATCGGCAACGTATTGTATGTTTTTAGCATTATGTTGCTGCTAGTTATGTATAAAGCAAAGAACGATTGAATGACGAACTATTAGGAATTGAGCGATTACTATTAAAATAAGTTATCTCTACTGCATTCAATATTAACTGTTTGTAATTGCTGTTGTTTACTTCATTCTTTGCTAAAATTTGAAATAATGAGGGATCCTGGTCAGCGCATTTAGCCTAATGAAAGTTTTTTACAGACATGTTATTCCTTGCAATCCAGCCGTATTTTTAAAGTTAAGTTGAGTCATTGAGGTTTGATATTTTGTATAACTCAAAAAACTCAAGGCTAAAACTGCGATCGGGACTTGCAAAGGAGCATTTATTGTCATGACCCGAAATAGTGTTACCTCTAATTTATCTAGATTTGTACGGGTGTTCCACTTGTTTTTGTGTATTTTCTTATCACTACGGTGCCTAACGACCCTATCCATGCATCTGAATAAATACAGACGTCCACTGCGTAAACGCATATTCACTGTTTAATATGATTTGTTACGTAAGGGATTAATAATCACCCAAAATGATAAAATTAACATAGTATATGATTATGATATTTCAGTAGAACTTCTGGAAACAGACACTCAAAGATAAAAAACTCGCATTAGCGAAATCTCAATGATGTAGATAATTTCTGTAAAAAAAAGTAAGATTAAGAATGTCTCGTAACTTCAGCCACAGGAATAACGAAATTCGACCTGCAAAGGAAACACTCAAAGTTACTCCAAATGAATAAAAAGGTTGTACTTAGCTTGATTTTGTGGAAAGTCACGGTGTTCCGATAACGACACACGGCCTTGGTCCTCCTTCTGTTTTTAGCGGATGACCTGGTTTTTGGCTTCAGTTTTCCCCGTGCGTGTTGTTTCGATGATTCGAGCCCTTGTAGATCCGATGCTGCAGACGCGTTCGGTTTGTTTCTTGAAGTGCCGGAAATGCTCAATAACGATGTTTTCTTGAATGATTCTAATGAGAGACGAAGCTTACGTTGCCGTAGGAAGAAGACACATCGGGTTTGTTTCTTGAAGTTATTCACTAAACGATGATACTAAGTTGTTTGAAGAATCTGTTGCTTTCGTCGTCGTTGAAGAGTTCTTATATGATACTTCATTATTCTGGTTTTTCTTCGGAGAAGTTGTAGAGTTCTTCTGGTACGCTGCCATCACTTTTAGGCGCGTACAGTCGCTGCCACCACTTTTAGGGCTGTTGCCTTGTATAATAAGGCGCCCTATGAGGTAATGTTAGACTTGCAATAATCTTACGCTAAGTCGGTTGGTATTGCACTTCCATATTCAATGGAGTGTCTTGGGGTTTGTAGATCACTTACGAAGTCGGTATTATCTTCTTTGGTTATGACGACGATGTGTTAAACTCATGATGATTCGATGATGAGGTGAGGATCTAGTAGAAACCACGAAGTACAAAAATACTTATATTCTCTGAATTTACATGGTGAAGATCAGGTATGATTGTACAAGTCTTCTAATGACGATAGCTTGATCGCTTCTGCCAATGATGATGGCTAATTCTATTCTCTCTACATGATAAAGCTTAGGTAAAGAGATACAGGTCTTCTAATGACGATAGCTAACTCTATTCTGTTCTGTCTACCATCTTGGTTACAAGTTATGAAGGAAGCAGATAGTAGCTCGAACAAACGAACATACAATCAGATGACATAGTTACATACGAACATACAATCAGATGACACAATTACTAATCACATAGGCCTCTTGAGCTATAGGTCACGGTGTTTGTCTCAAGCAGGAAGCTTGGACTAAAGTTTATAAACAATTGAATGACTACAGGTCACGGCATGTCAACTTAGCCTACATACTTTATGGTATACGTCATCTTAGTGTCTCTAGTCTGATCACATTCCTGCAAGCAATCTGGTTGACCTCTTTAGTTTTATTCTTTTATATATATGGAATAACATTCCATATTTTTATTATGTAAACACTTACATATGGCAACTTAGGGCATCTCAGCCAATGCCCCTGGTATGCACACGATACAACACACCATCCTCCCACATATTCCAATAATAAAACAAAACTATAATAGCATGAACACTGTTTAATATGCAACGTTTACCTAAAAACTGCTTTTTGCAAATAAACTAGAAAGTGGCACTCGAAGGGAAATGGACCATATGGCCATATTACAGCGTGTCAGCTATGAATAAAGGCATTCATATGGTAGATACATCATCCTCTGACATATTCCAACATTACAAAACACTATTAGCATAAATACTGTTCAATATGCAAGGTTTACCTAAAAACTTTGCTTTTTGCAATAAAACCCAGAAAGTGGCACTCAAAGGAAAATGGACCATATAGCGAATTATGGCATCTCAGCCACTCTGAAGGTCATGCATGGCATATGTCCAGCCAGACTTTCCAACACAACAAAGACACATGACTATGCACATTGTTTATTGAGAAATTGTTATGTAATAACTTTGATTTTCGTTCAACTACCTCTTAAAAGTCCGTATGGGTCGATCTCGAACTGAGCAATTCTCAGAAAAGGGGGAAGTACTTGATGCAGACATAGACAGGTCCATACATGTTCGCAGCTTGTAGACAAGTGACCGTCTGCAGGCCAATTACACCCAGATTTGACACGGGTGATAATTTATGGCAAAAAAACATGTTTTTTGAAATATGCACGTGACCCGTGACACCTATTCAGGGTTAAGACTGGTCCCCTGGTGGGTTGTGTGGTGAGACCGCAAGACTACAAAATGACCTTGGAGGTGGGGGGCATTCAATATTTTTATTAATACGTTTTCTTTCCGTAATGTTCAATTGTTTATGATATCCTCTGTGTGATGTACAGCTGCAGTGAACCTTTCATCTTAATATTATGCATTACCCTTATTTTTGATATTTCATTTATGAGGATTCATGTACGAAATGCACTAGTATTTCATTTATAATGTATATATACCATTAATATATATTTTATATATATATAGATAATTATATATATATATATATATATATATATATATATATATATTATATATATATATATAATATATATATATATATCTATTATATATATATATCTATGTCATCATCATCATTGTCATATGTATATATATATATCTATATATATATATATATATATATATATATATATATATATATATATATATATATATATATATATATATACATATGACAATGATGATGATGACATAGATATATATATATATATATATATATATATATATATATATATATATATATATATATATATATATATATATATATATATATATATATATATATATATCATCATTGTCATTATCACCATCAGCCATTGCTAGTCCACTGCAGGTTTGTAAAAAGGCATCAGACATGCCTTTCCACTCCCGTCTGTTCATGGTCTTTTTATGCCATTCTATAGCTGCAAATTTTCTTAGCTCGACGGTCCATCGTCTTTTTTCTTTCCCTTGTTTCCATTCTGTTATTCTTTTTGTCCATCTATTATCTAATATTCTTATTATATGTCCTGCCCACGTCCATTTCTTTTTCTTACTTGTTAGAGTATCATCTACTTTAGTGTGCTCTTGTTGCTTTTTTTCTGTCTCTTAGTGTTATTCCATCGTTATTATTTCCATCGCTCTTTCAGCTGTAACTAGCTTATTTTCTAAGGCTTTAGCAAGGCTCCATGTTTCTGATGCATAGGTTAATACTGGTAGGACCATCTGATTAAATACGTTTCTTCTTAGAGAAAGTGGCATTTTACTTTTCATAATCTCATTTTGTTTAACAAAAGCTCTCCATCCTATGCTTATCCATATAGTGTATATATATATATATATAATATATATATATATATATATATATATATATATATATATATATATATATCTATGTTACAGTCAATATCTAAAATCCAGACAATTGTAAAGTGACTGATTTTTTCAGGCAGTTTGTGAATTGCCTGGTTCACCCAGTCAGTTTATAAATCAGCTAAAAATCGCAGACAATTTACAAAGTGACTAAAATTTTGATAGATTTTCTTGGCATATTGACTGAAATTATCCTGCTACGGGTCACATATCCCCAACCCTGCCCGGCCGAGGAACGAACCCAGGTCCTTTTGTGTGTGTGTGTGTTTGTGTGTGCGTGTGATTCAAAAAGTCTGATCATGAACGAACCCGCTACGTGACACGTTATGTCATCCTTGCGCCATAATTCTCATTATTATATTAGAATTTTAGCGGCTCACTTTGTCGGCAGTCTGCAAAGGCTGTCGAGGATCATCTTATGACGATGGCAGAGAAGCGGCCGACGTCTCCTGGCCCCCAGCAGGTGGACCCGCCCTCCCTTGATGACCGAGGCTTTCAGAAATCCAAAAGAAACGGAAAAAGGCCCTAACAAGTATCATCAACCTTTCTAACCCCTCGACTTCTGAAGCACCTACCACGATGTCTCAGGCACTTCCCAAATTCAGAGCAGTATCCCAGCAAGACCAGACATCTTATGCAGCTGTTTTAGCCCTTGAAAAAAAGTACCCAAATGCAAAACTTCAAGCCCGACCGAACCTGAAGGGGGAATTTATTATCACCCCGAGAGATGTACAGTCGGCAGAACTCTTGAAAACGGATCCCTTTTGTCTCTTGTTGGACCCAGCTGTGAGGATATCAAAGGCAATGATCTGTAAAGTCTCCAAATATGTCACTATGGACTGGATTTTGGAGGTGCCAGGCATAATGACCGATTCACGTTGTACAGTGAAGAACAGAGACGGCACAGAAGAACAATCCCCATACAAAGCACTCTTTGGTGTTAAGGCCAGAGTAGGTCTACGCTTAACTGCATTTCCAGAAGAAGTTTTGAAGACAATGGTCACTGAAGAGGATTTACTTGGAGCTTACAGTTTCCCCTCTGACTCCACTCGTCCAGACGAATCACACGAGTGCATGAACCCTCCAGACTAATCACCCGAGTGCACGAAACCTCCAGAAAATTCACCTGACTGCACGAACCCTCCAGACGATCCGACGATCCACCTGAGTGCATGGACCATCCAGACGATTCACCAGAATGCTCTACTCCTCCAAATGACTCACCAGAGGACTTCGCTCAGCCAGGTAGTGATACTTTCTCACTCACTCACACACACACACACATACACACACACAGAATTATAAAAGGTAGCTGATAACTAATTTGGTTAAGTTCCAAACCACATGGCAAGTCTATCACCATTTATTAAATGTTTTCTTTTGATATTTATCAGAGGGCTCTGCCTACCCAGAAGACATAGCACTTCAACGGTCCAAAGCAGCAGCTGGTCAGTTAGCTCAAGCTGAGCGCATGGTCAAACGTAGTCGTGTAGAACTTTGTCCCAGGTAATCCAGGATATAACGTGACAATTCCCATCCCGTTAGTTGATTGAGGAAAAGGTGATCCACGAAATGTTATCGGTGTTATCTTAGATCGTAACGAAAATGACATGTATCGAATAGGCGTGAGAGATGGAATACTCAAGGGGCGCTACAGTAGGAGCCAATTTTATATTTGCAGCCAGCAACTGTATAGTATTGGTGAAGTGAGTGCAGACAAGGAGGTGTAAATGTTACAAAGAAGGTTACAAGTGCAATAGTCGGTGCCACTCTGGCTTGAATTGTAAGAATAAAAACTGATATAATATTTAAAATGTCACATTTTATACTTTATTTTTAATTTTGATATATCGTTACATAGGTTTTAGAAAGTAAAATTTTACTCAAGAACACGGTTTGTTTCTGTCAGTTCATTACTTCATATGAGTCAATATCTTAAGGAAATAATGAGCTCTGAGCTCACAATGAGAGGGTAACAGCTAGTTAAACACACACACACACACACACACACACACACACACACACACACACACACAAAAAAACATGGGTTCGTTCCTCGCCCGGCCGGGTTGGGGATTTGTGACCCGTAGCAGTATCATTTCAGTCAATATGCCAAGAAAATCTATCAAAATTTTAGTCACTTTGTAAATTGTCTGCGATTTTTAGCTGATTTATAAACTGACTGGGTGAACCAGGCAATTCACAAACTGCCTGAAAAAAATCAGTCACTTTTCAAACTGACTGGATTTAGATATGACTGTAACATATATATATATATATATATATATATATATATATATATATATATATATATAATATATATACTATATATATATATGGATATGCATAGGAGGAGAGCTTTTGTTAAACAAAATGAGATTATGAAAAAGTAAAATGCCACTTTCTCTAAGAAAAAACGTAGATTCTACACACACACACACACACACACACACACACACACACACACACACACATATATATATATATATATATATCTGTGTGTGTGTAGAATCTACTGGTCACTTTTACCAGACACATCTGTAAATGTAATAGCCACAATGGCCTCTTACCTCCTCAAATTATTTGCTCTTTTTTGGATACATTTGTCACTACAAAACCTTAAGGCCTAACTTCAAATAGATATGAAAGAAATCCTGATGTCCGGTAGCGGGAAATGAACCCGTGATACCATAATCACGATGAGGTCACCTTGCTGCCATGACCACCTTGAGGTCACCTTGCTTGCCTGACCTTGTGGTCATGTCTGCTTGGTGACCTCATCATGATTATGTATCGCAGGTTTGTTTCCCACTTCTGGACATCAGTATATCTTTCATATTTCTTTAAAGGTGGATCTCAAGGCTTTGTAGTCATAAGCTTGTCCCCAAAAAAGCAAAGAATTTGAGAAGTTAAGAGGGTATTATATTACTAGCTGACCAACCCAGCACTGCCTGGGATAACTGAATGGCAATCCATAAATTCTCTCTCTCTCTCTCTCTCTCTCTCTCTCCATCCTTCTGTTCATACCCTCTTTCTATTCCTTAACACCCCCTCTACTCTCCCTCTCTCACTTCTTCTCCCTCTCACTCTCTCTCTGTCACACCCTGCCCAAGCCCAACCCCCTTTGGTGCCATTGAGTCTCATCCCCACAATATTTGATAGTAAGTCATATTTAGTACGTATACCGAAAATCGAAAGTCATATTATTTACTACATGTGCCGAAAATTAAGTACGATAAGTTCGTAACATTATTAAGTCTGAACCAGTCCCGTTT
>NC_061103.1:47473065-47503065 GCF_015104395.2 Macrobrachium nipponense
GCAACAAACCAATAACATTCAAAAACGCACACTTGACTGACCATAGCTATCAATGTCTTCACAGACCACTGCCGACACTACTCTCTCTCTATCACAGCTTGCTCACTAAAGACTGACTCAAAAAAAAACTCAGAACTCTGATCTCTACCAGCAGACAACCCAGCCAGAACTCACTCACAGCCAATACAGTCGTTAACTATCCATACAGCAATTACACCCTCTCTCTCTCTCTCTCTCTCTCTCTCTCTCTCTCTCTCTCTCTCTCTCTCTCTCTCACACACAGACGTTGTCAAATGGAACTCCATAACTCCTCCATAATACAATCCTCTTTGTCAGCGTTGTTCCCCCAACCCTAGCTGCAACATCTATTACAACGATATCATTTGCTTTCTTAGAGCTCTGATTGCACAAAACATCTCATATGAAATACTGACCTCATGTCCAGATGGCAAGTCCTCATTTAGTTTCATCTCTGTATAAACTTCCTTTAAAGGGAGTTTCACCTCAACTAGATGGTTCACAGTACGTACTTCATTTTCATAAGCCATGACGTATTGCTGATGCACTTCCTTCACTCCTTCTTTATTAACTATGGCTGAAAGGGCTTCAAAGAGCATTTCCCTCATGAAGTCTTCAAATGTATTTGCTTCAAACTCACCAGAAAGATACTTCTGAATTGCAGATTCCACATCATCAATCTCATGTTTAACTATGCCTAGTTCAAGACTGTAAAAATAATCTGCCCCCTAAATTTCAAAATCCTAGTCAAGACGTCTTGAATCTCTTTTGCTTCCTCAGTGAGGTTTCTTGTTTATGATGGGTGAGTGTTCATAGTGAGCAAGATCATTCCTTTTATTTTTGACAGGGGTTATGAGAGATTCTATGCCAGCGATTTCTATGGCCTGTGCTTTCCAACTCTCACAGTCCTGGGCCAGGCCATGGTTCCCATTGCGAAGGCACTTGTACAACAGCGTTATTTCGAATGACTCCACATTGCAATCATTCTTTACCTTTTCCTTCTGAACAGTAGTGAGTCCTTTTGTAAAACCCACATTACCCTCGGCTTTGTAGTAGTCTAGCAATGACGAGTATCTCAATCTACCAGGTGAACCATTCTGAAACACGAACAATAGGATTCGAGTCGTCACTTTCCTGTGAATACAGCCAAGTCGTGTCCAATTGTTTTCTTCAGTGTCATACACTTGTGATTGTCTCTGTGAAGCCATGAGAAAGGAAGTGATGGAGTACTGTGTTCAGAATCTGAAAATAAACAATGAAACTGAGAGATATTCACTAAATCAATCTAACTACAAGAGATGAATCACCAGAAATGAGGCACCTGTAAGTCTGACTACAGGCAATAGACTAGAGAGAGAAACTGAGACTTACTTACATATCTGAATCTGATGACTAGACTATCTCAGGCACACTCGCATATATACACAAACACAGGATATGTCAAGCCCTGGGACCCCGGAATTGGGAACAGCATTGATATACAGAGAGAAAAAGAATAAACTACAATTGGAATTGTAATTAAAAATTTAGGCCAAAAGCCAAGCTATGGGACCCATGAGGCCATTCTGTGCTGAAAATAATGTTGAAACAATTGTTGGCAGAGGGTGGAAAGTTAGATGGAAGAAAGAGAATATGAAAGGATGTCTGGCAAAACGAATGAAATAGATGCTGCAAAGAACCTTCAGTAATGCCTATAGTGCACTGACTGAGGTGCACTGCCGGCACTACCTTCCTCTGGAAAGAATAAACTATGAGAGGGAGAGAGAGAGAGAGAGAGAGAGAGAGAGAGAGAGAGAGAGAGAGAGAGAGAGAGAGTGCAGACAAATCAAATGAGACCAGCAGCATTCAGTTCGATTAGTGTCAGTGATAAGCTCCACTAATGTGGGTATCTTGAAATGAGAACCATGTCTTTGTTAGTGTCTGACATTGGGCTTTAGAGATCTGGAAATGAGAACCACTGCCATATCTAATTGTGAATGCTGCTAAGAACTAACAATAAATTTTGCACCATAGTCCATTCAACAATGATTCTAACTTTTTTGCGCCGATTTCGCTCAAATATTGTGGCGCAATATAATAGTACTCATATGATTCGAATCAGGGAGTTTGATATGCAATTACTGTGGATCAAAAGAGCTTATCCTCCAATGAGGGTTAAAAAATATTTGAACAGCAGGCATTCCTTTTTCAGTACATTAGTGCAAGAGCTCCAACCTACTTACTTATAAACCAGCTTGTCCCCAGTAACATTGTTCCTGATGTACTAATATCCATAATTTATCTAGACTTCCTGATCACAGTTGAAGGAATTTGCCTCTAGGTGTAGCTTTCAATCAACTTCTTACATGATTCATAGCTGTTTATTGCATCGCGTTCTTGATCTCTGTCCTTTCGCCATAAAATCTTTACCAGTACCCTACATCAGGGGGTATCCATATCTCTTGGGTGTATGAGAACCGCATGCTGGTGGAATGCGACTTGATCTCTGGATATTTGTAGCTACCTATATACTTGATTTTAATGTGTCAATGTTTGCATGGGCACAATGATAAATGATGAACTATAACTGTCATTCAATATTTTAAAGCGACTTACGTACTATTTCAAACTTTCATGAATGAAACAAGCAAAATCAACTGATGTTCTCTCTTAAGCAGGATACTTTCATCATTTGTCAAGCTTAATAATTAAACTAAGTATATTGAGATATACATATTGTCAAGAAATAGGACTTGCGCGGCTTAAGCAAAGGGGATATGGAACCACACTGGACAATTCAGTAAGGGTCTGGAATCATCAAAGCTCAAGAACCGCTGCCCTTCATCCTTTTCCTTCAAAACAATTTCTCGAAGGCTGGAAAAGCCCTTTGCTTTCATAAGAATTGAAAGAAAATTGAAACTTGGAATATTTACAGACTTTATCATGGTTAAACAGCTAAAGTCTGTAAATATTCAGTTTCGATGAAGGGCAGAGGTTCTTAACCTTTGAATTTTCTAGACCCCTAATGAATTGTCCAGTGTGGTTCCATACCCCCTTTGCTTAAGTCCACTTCAGTCCAATTTTTTGACAATATAAGTCAATATACTTCGTTTAATTATTAAGCTTGACAAATGATGAAAGTCTCCTGCTAAAGAAAGAACATCTTCTGATTTTACTAATTTCATTCATGAAAGTTTAACTTTTGGAACCCCTCAGGCTACCTGTACTATAAAATCCCACCCACGTTTTACCGACTCACCCTTTGGGCAAGTTATACTGGCCCACTGAAAGGTTTTTGATTATTCGTTGCTTACTTCATAATATGAATGTTTCCTTTATTTAGATCAGCATAGTAGTTTCAGTGGTTCCTAGTGATTAATTTCATTCCACCAGAAGCGGTCCGCCCTCAGCTTCCTAGCCTAGAGGATGTCTGGTAGCTCCAGATGAAAGCTTACTACAAGAAAGAGAGAGAGAGAGAGAGAGAGAGAGAGAGAGAGAGAGAGAGAGAGAGAGAGAGAGAGAGAGAAACCGCCATTGACTTTGATGACTATGATATCCTACTTTACCTGTAAAAATTGAAATACAATTATATGCACTGATCTTGACCCCGCATGTGAAAATGACCTCCACAGGCACTCTACTAGCCTGTGTAAGTAGTACTGAAAAAGCAGCTATTCGAAAAATAGAGACGAATCTCTACAAGCGTAACACTGCTCCTGAAATAGCCATTACTTTTAATAAAGAAGACAATATTCTTAGAATGAGTTTGCCTTTGGGCATAGTTACTGATTTGTTTCCAATTAGGGACAGTATAGTAAGATGTGTTGATGTGCGAACTACTAAAGGTGTGTTGTGCCGATCTATTCAAAGGTTCCATGATTTATAGATTTTCTGTGATGTAAGTAACGTTAGTGGAAATGTTCAAACGTCTATAGAGAGTCTTATACAATATAAGAATGAAGATGTTGTCGAGAATACTGATGAATCTAAGGATCTTGATCTGGTGGAGATATCTAGGAGAGGGCGTGTGATAAAGCCTGCTAATGTACTTGATTTATGGATTAGAGCCTTGAGAATAAAGTTACTTATGGTAATTGTGAACTCCATGAACAGTAGTTTGTATTTACTCTATTTTTCTATAGCAACTTGGGAGCTCCTACAGTGAGAGTATTTATGTATTACTGATATTTCTCTTCCTGTATTTGTGTTGGAAACCTCTAAGAAAGAGATTGAAATAAATTTCTTTACTTACTTATGCCGTCATGAAGTTTATGTAGTGTATTAGCAGTGAAGTCTTATTTTCCATCTGCATTTGTATCCACAATCTTAACGAGAATAAACAGTTCAATTCAAGATGGTTGCATCTCATTTATGAACCAGATCGTCTTTATTTTAGCCTTCAGATTGCCTCACAATCTCCTACTGTTTTTTTTTGTTTTTTTTGCTTTTTTTTTTTTGGGGGGGGGGGGGGTGGGGGGGGGGGGGTGGGGGTGGTCTATCACAGTCCTCCAATTCGACTGGGTTGTAATTATAGTGTGGGGTTCCAGGTTGCACCCAGACTCTTTAGGAGTCAATCACTTTTCTTACTATGTGCACTGTTTCTAGAAGCACACTCTTCTGCACGAGTCCTAAAGCTACTTCAGCCTCTAGTTTTTTCCAGATTCTTTTTCAGGGATCTTGCTATCGTGCCTTGTTTTCCTGTGATTTTGGATACAATTTTCACCGGCATATCCCATATCCTTCTTATTTCTATCTTTAGGAAAGAATATATGCAGAGACTTAAGGCGATGCTCAAGTCAAAACTCAAAGCCAGAAATATGATAAAAGCCATAAACTTATGGGCAGTACTAGTAATCAGATACGGCGCATGAGTAGTGGAATGGATGAAGGCAGAACTCCGCTCCATAGACCAGAAAACTAGGAAACATATGACAATACTCAAAGCACTGCACCCAAGAACAAATATAGACAGACTATACATAACAAAAGGAAGAAGGGAGAGGACTACTAAGGATAGAGGACTGCGTCGACATCGAAAACAAAGCACTGGGCAATATCTGAAAACCGGTGAAGATGGCTCAAAAGTGCATGAGAAGAAGGACTGATAAAAGTGGACGAAGGCCCAGAAATATACAGACAGGAAAATAATAAACTAAACAGAAATAGCACAACAAACCAATGCACGGCCAATACATGAGACAGACTAAAGTACTGGCCAGCGGTGAAACATGGCAATGGCTACAGAGGGGAGAGCTCAAGAAGGAAACAGAAGGAATGATAACAAAGGCACAAGATCAGGCCCTAAGAACCAGATACGTTCGAAGAATGATGGATGGAAATAACATCTTATCCATATGCAGGAAGGACAATATGAAAAACGAGACCATAAGCCACTTTTTTTCCTTTTCTTTCTCTTCAACTCAGGTGTTCCATGGTATTGCGACATCAATGAGTGATACTTTCTTATTGATTTTGTCAATCAACATCACATCTGGTCTATTAGCACGTATCACCCTATCTGTTCTAAAACCATAGTCCCAAAGGATCTTTGCCTGATTGTTCTCTATCACTCCTTCAGGTTGGTCCTCGTACTACTTATTACTGCAAGGTAGCTGGTGTTCATTGCATTGGCTCTAGTGGACAGCTTTTGCCACTGAATCATGCCTCTTTTTGTATTGGTTCTGTGCAAGTGCCGGACATTTACTTGCTAAGTGGTTTATGGTATCGTTTTTCATATTGCACTTCCTTCATATGGGTGAGATGTTATTTCCATCCATCATTCTTTGAACGTATCTAGTTCTTAGGGCCTGATCTTGTGCCTCTGTTATCATTCCTTCTGTTTCCTTCTTGAGCTCTCCCCTCTGTAGCCATTGCCATGTTTCATCGCTGGCCAGTACTTTAGTCTGTCTCATGTATTGGCCGTGCATTGGTTTGTTGTGCTATTTCTGTTTAGTTTATTATTTTCTTGTCTGTATATTTCTGGGCCTTCGTCTACTTTTATCAGTCCTTCTTCCCATGCACTCTTGAGCCATCTTCACCGGTTTTCATATATTGCCCAGTGCTTTGTTTTCGATGTCGACGCAGTCCTCTATCCTTAGTAGTCCTCTCCCTTCTTCCTTTTGTGTTATGAATAGCTGTCTATATTTACTCTTGGGTGCAGTGCTTTGTGTATTGTCATAAGTTTCCTAATTTTCTGGTCTATGCAGCGGAGTTCTGCCTTCATCCATTCCACTACTCCTGCGCTGTATCTGATTACTAGTACTGCCCATGTGTTAATGGCTTTTATCATATTTCCGGCTTTGAGTTTTGACTTGAGTATCGCCCTAAGTCTCTGCATATATTCTTTCCTGATCGTGTCCTTCATCTCTTGGTGTTTTATATCCTCTCCTTTCATTATTCCCAGGTATTTGTATCCTGTCTCATCTGTGTATGATGCTGTCCCCATCTGGTAGCCGTATCCCTTCAGTCCTTACTACTCTGCCCTTTTGCATGTTGACCAAGGCACATTTTTCTCTTCCAAACTCCATCCGGATGTCCCAAGATACTTATTATTATTATTATTATTATTATTATTATTATTATTATTATTATTATTATTGCAACTAGTACTACAAGAATTGCAATTAGTATTATAAAAAGAATTGAAACTAGTATCACTCATTGAATTGAAAAGAGTATTATGACAAGCGTTGCAATTAGTATTATGACAGGTGTTACATCTAATATAACAACCAGAGTTCCAACTAGTATATGACAAGTAATGCAATTAGCATTACAGGAATTAAAACCAGTATGATGACTAGTAGGCTACTGTAGGAAGTGCAATATATATGTAATACTATATTATATATATATATATATATATATATATATATATATATATCTATATATAAAGATAAATGCCACGAAGGAAAAATAAACGAAGGAGGTATTGCAAGATCTTTTCGGCTTTAAAAGTCCTTTTTACTGGAGCAGATACTGACAGAAATACGAGGAAAAGACAATACAAGAAGATTCGTATAACTGACAAAGATAGGGATTATAAAGAGATTAGTACCTAGAATCCGACACACCTGGAAGATAAGAAACCTTCCCAAACAAGCATAAACAATGGGTGCAATTAAAGGTTTAAGACAATCATTCTCAGATACAATTTCCAGACAATTAAAGGATTATAGGTGACAGCTATTCAGAACTTGGTAAACAAAAACCATATTCACAATACATGACAGACATACATTACAACAAAAATTAATAACTCTTAAGGCAACTGATTTTTATCTAAGTCAGTAATTATATCTTTGCGGTCATTCTTAAACATGTTACAGATACAAGGGTCTAAATGAAAAAGGCCACGACTAACAATTGAAATTACAATGAAAAGTAAGTTGTATTAAAGCAGATTCTAAAAGATTTCGTGATAAGACATCTCTTGACCTTGCAATTACTGAACTATCAATCCATTTATTCGGTGGTTGTTTTCACTTAAATGAATGAATAATGCATTAGATTTTTGCCCAGTTTTTACAGAATATTTATGCTGGCTTAGCCTTACTTCTAAGCCTTTGCTGGACTGTCGAGATAAAATGAGGGACAATCCATACATGGAATTTTATATATGTTGTTGCTTTCTCTGGGGCCATTTTTTATTAATATTCTTTTTGTGTGTTATTATAGGAAAAAACAAGGTTGACATTAAAAGCTTTTAACAATGGTTTAATGGTTTCAAATCCGTTAAAATAAGGCAAGCTGAGAATGTTACCTAGAATTTTCTTTCTGGTGTTTATTTACAGTATAAAACTTTTTGTGGCCTTTATTATAACAAATGTCTAATATATGTGAAGGATAGCATAAATCTTTCCCTATTTTTCTTATGTATTCAATTTCTTGATCCAAATATTGTGGACTGACAATGCGCAATGCTCGTAAAAACATAGAGGAAAAAATTGATATTTTTATATTAAGATGGTGGCCTGAGAAGAAATGAACATAAGTTAAGTTGTTAGTCGGTTTTTCCTAAATACTGAATTTACATTGAAATGGTTCTCTATGTATCAAAACGTCTAAGAAAGGGTGGCAATTGTCTTTTTCTAATTCTAGAGTAAACTTAATCGATGGTACCTGTTATTTAATTTAGAGAGTAAATCATTTACATCAATACCGACAGGAAGAACAGCTAAACAATCATCAACGTAACGATACCACTTTACAGGAATATGAATGATATTAGGTAAGTAGCGTTTTTCAAAGAATTCCATATACAGGTTTGAGAGTAATGGTGATAAAGGATTTCCCATTGCCATGCCAAAAATTTGTTGATAAAATTCACCATTGAATATAAACTTACAATCACAAATGCACAAACTCGTGAGTGAAATAATGTGACTTATAGGTAGAGGTAATTCATGCTGAGTTAGTTCATTACTAAGATATTCTAAAATAGAGTCTATAGGGACTTTAGTAAAAAGAGAACATACATCAAAACTAACGAATCTATCAGTAGGGCAAAGAGCAATTTTGTTTAAATTTATCAACTAAATCTAGAGAATTATATATATGAGAATCGGAGATGGTTCCAAGTAACGGGACAAGATCTTAGTGATATATTTCGAGAGTTTATATGAAATTGAACCAACAGTACTGATAATAGGCCGCATAGGGTTATTTTCTTTGTGCGTTTTGACTAATCCATATAAGTAAGGTAGCGAAGGAGATTTGACTGACAATTTGCCTAGTAGTTCTGTTTTATCTTTAAGGATACTTTTCACTATGCTATTGAAGTTTTTTATGACTTGATCAAGAGGATTTTTTGTTAGTTTTTTATAAGTCACATCATCATCCAGTAGGGCTTGCATACGTGATATGTAGTCAACTTTATCTAAAATTACTATACTATTTGACTTATCAGCTTTTGTAATGTGGATAGTATTGTCCTTTTTAAGGTCGGTCAAACTTTTCTTATAGCAAGCAGGGAAGTTACTTTCATGCTTAAAAATTGGCAGCTCCTTAAACAATACCTTTAATCATGTCAACATGATTTTGAGGAAGATCACAATATTTTTCAAATTTACTTAGGGATGACGCAATCATTAAAGCAGAAGGTCTACTTGTTACAAAGAAAGATAAACCATATCCAAGCGCACTCACAACATTTTCACTTATTTGTTTACTAGATAAGTTAACAACACAATCTTGGCGTGCACAATTAGTCCAATCACTGCTATCAATAAGAATTTTTAGTTTTCTGTCGAGTTTCCTTTTCAGGGCATCTGTAGTCTGTGATGGTAATTGCTTCATAGCAAAGAAAGTTAAAGGAAAGGAGAACGCATTTTCGAGAAGTTCGGCAGCAGGGAGGTTTTCGCGCCACTGTTGGAGGCGCCTATGTTCGTGGTTGTTCCAGAATCGGCAGGAGTGTTGTGGATCTCGTCGTTACATGAGAAACGCCGCGATTTCTGATGCAATACCTCGTCTAGACTCATTTAAGAAGATCTAGAAATCCCTGGAGTCGGTGACGTTCGCCGTAGGCTCCGTCCCCAGAGTGCCGTATAAATACGACGAACGAACTTTGGAGAGCAGTGATCGTAAGAGAGAGAGAGATCGTAAAAGAGAGAGATCACCAGTTAGTCACAGAGAGCCACAGATCAGATTATCAGTGAGAGATCAGCAGCAGCAGAGATCTTCCGTGAGATACGAGAAAAAGGAACCGACGAAGTATCAATCAAAAGAAGTTGTTCGAGAGTTGGTTGGATATTGGTCTAGTCGTCTTCTGGTGTGGAGGACCGAGTTGTCTCTACGTCGAGCAGACTTCAGAGAAGAAAAGGCCCTGTTACAGGTGTTGGGGAATTCCTGCCTTACAAGAAGATTAGTTTCTGCAATACGGAGTCAAGAGGACGTCCGCAATCGCCGATCTACTTTCATGAAGCCACCTCTTCGAAGTGCCAAACTGTTTAGCAAGTATTCTTATTACCTCACTGTTTCCCCCAGTTCACGCAGTGTAAGATTCTATCTGTTTATGTAAATAGGAGATACCATTCTGCATTTACCTTTGTTAGTAAGCTTGTAAATAAACCTTTGTTGTGTTAGTGTTTCTTTCTATATTCATATCCCCAGTTTCAACTTTTTGTGTTGATAATTTTTTTTTTCTTTATTTCATATCGAACCTGAAGCGGACCTCCCTCAGAGGCCGTAACATTGTGTCGACCCTTTCCAGGATATTTCGACACCGTAACATTGTCTCTGAGATCTCTGGGTCCGTAACATAGTCCTACGTAGTTTTTCGTAAATTTCCCGTCGCAGCGAGTCCTTCCAATCAGCCAGGATGGAATGATTGAAAGAGATCCTTGTTCTTTCCAGTTCCTTGAATTTTTCTTTCTCTTCTTGCTTAGCGGCTGCTATGTGCTGTTTCAACATCATGGCACTAAATTCATTGAAAGGGTGATTGTCATACCTTCTTAGATGGCGTGGCAGCAAGGATTTAGGGAGCACTTGTTCAGAAAGGCACTTCTTCAGGAACTTAAGACGAATTCTGGTTGAATGTGCAGCCACAAGAGACTTGGAGAAGGTAGTGACGACACATCTCAAAAGAGGAAACAGGATAGCGAAAGTAAACGTGGCCCTCATTATGTATAACTGAATCACGAAAGTTAGGAACGTGATAAATCCATAAATAAAGATAAATGCCACGAAGGAAAAATAAACGAAGGAGGTCTGCAAGATCTTTCGACTTTAAAAGTCCTTTACTGAACAGATACTGACATAAATACGAGAAAAGACAATACAAGAAGATTCGTATAACTGACAGATAGGGATTATAAAGAGATTAGTACCTAGAATCCGACACACCTGGAAGATAAGAAACCTTCCCAAACAAGCATAAACAATGGGTGCAATTAAAGGTTTAAGACAATCATCTCAGATACAATTTCCAGACAATTAAAGGATTATAGGTGACAGCTATTCAGAACTTGGTAAACAAAACCATATTCACAATACATGACAGACATGTATTGTGAAATTTACGAAAAACTACGTAGGACTACAGATGCCCTGAAAAGGAAACTCGACAGAAAACTAAAAAATCTTATTGATAACAGTGATTGGACTAATTGTGCAAGCAAGATGTGTTGTTAACTATCTAGTAAACAAATAAGTGAAAAAGTTGTGAGTGCGCTTGGATATGGTTTATCTTTCTTTGTAACAAGTAGACCTTCTGCTTTAATGATTGCGTCATCCCTAAGTAAATTTGAAAAATATTGTGATCTTCCTCAAAATCATGTTAACATGATTAAAGGTATTGTTTACGGAGCTGCCAATGTTAAGCATGAAAGTAACTTCCCTGTTCGCTATTAGAAAAGTTTGACCGATCTTAAAAAGGACAATACTATCCACATTACAAAAGCTGATAAGTCAAATAGTATAGTAATTTTAGATAAAGCTGACTACATATCACGTATGCAAGCCCTACTGGATGATGATGTGACTTATAAAAAACTAACAAAAAATCCTCTTGATCAAGTCATAAAAAACTTCAATAGCATAGTGAAAAGTATCCTTAAAGATAAAACAGAACTACTAGGCAAATTATCAGTCAAATCTCCTTCGCTACCTTACTTGTACGGATTAGTCAAAACGCACAAAGAAAATAACCCTATGCGGCCTATTATCAGAACTGTTGGTTCAATTTCATATAAAAACTCCTTCGAAATAGATCACCTAAGATCTTGTCCCCGTTACTTGGAACCATCTCCGATTCTCATATATATAATTCTCTAGATTTAGTTGATAAATTAAACAAAATTGCTCTTTACCCTACTGATAGATTCGTTAGTTTTGATGTATGTTCTCTTTTTACTACAGTCCCTATAGACTCTATTTTAGAATATCTTAGTAATGAACTAACTCAGCATGAATTACCTCTACCTATAAGTCACATTATTTCACTCACGATTTTGTGCATTTGTGATTGTAAGTTTATATTCAATGGTGAATTTTATCAACAAATTTTTGGCATGGCAATGGGAAATCCTTTATCACCATTACTCTCAAACCTCTGTATATGGAATTCTTTGAAAAAAACGCTACTTACCTAATATCATTCATATTCCTGTAAAGTGGTATCGTTACGTTGATGATTGTTTAGCTGTTCTTCCTGTCGGTATTGATGTAAATGATTTACTCTCTAAATTAAATCACCATTTACCTCGATTAAGTTTACTCTAGAATTAGAAAAAGACAATTGCCACCCTTCTTAGACGTTTTGATACATAGAGAACCATTTCAATGTAAATTCAGTATTTATAGGAAACCGACTAACAACTTAACTTATGTTCATTTCTTCTCAGGCCACCATCTTAATATAAAAATATCAATTTTTTCCTCTATGTTTTTACGAGCATTGCGAATTGTTAGTCCACAATATTTGGATCAAGAAATTGAATACATAAGAAAAATAGGGAAAGATTTATGCTATCCTTCACATATATTAGACATTTGTTATAATAAAGGCCACAAAAAGTTTTATACTGTAAATAACACACAGAAAGAAAATTCTAAGAACATTCTCAGCTTGCCTTATTTTAACGGATTTGAAACCATTAAACCATTGTTAAAAGCTTTTAATGTCAACCTTGTTTTTTCCTATAATAACACACTAAAAAGAATGTTAATAAAAAATGGCCCCAGAGAAAGCAACAACATAATATATAAAATTCCATGTATGGATTGTCCCTCATTTTATCTCGGACAGTCCAGCAAAGGTTTAGAAGTAAGGCTAAGCCAGCATAAATATTCTGTAAAAACTGGGCAAAAATCTAATGCATTATTCATTCATTTAAGTGAAAACAACCACCGAATAAATTGGATTGATAGTTCAGTAATTGCAAGGTCAAAAGATGTCTTATCACGAAATCTTTTAGAATCTGCTTTAATACAACTTACTTTTCATTGTAATTTCAATGTTAGTCGTGGCCTTTTTCATTTAGACCCTTGTATCTGTAACATGTTTAAGAATGACCTCAAAGATATAATTACTGACTTAAATAAAACTCAGTTGCCTTAGAGTTATTAATTTTTGTTGTAATGTATGTCTGTCATGTATTGTCAATATTGTTTTGTTTACCAAGTTCAGAATAGCTGTCACCTATAATCCTTTAATTGTCTGGAAATTGTATCTGAGATGATTGTCTTAAACCTTTAATTGCACCCATTGTTTATGCTTGTTTGGGAAGGTTTCTTATCTTCCAGGTGTGTCGGATTCTAGGTACTAATCGCTTTATAATCCCTATCTGTCAGTTATAGAATCTTCTTGTATTGTCTTTTCTCGTATTTATGTCAGTATCTGCTCAGTAAAGGACTTTTAAAGTCGAAAGATCTTGCAGACCTCCTTCGTTTATTTTTCCTTCGTGGCATTTATCTTTATTTATGGATTTATCACGTTCCTAACTTTCGTGATTCAGTTATATATATATATATATATATATATATATATATCTATCATATATATATATCTATATATATATATATATTAATATATATATATATATTCATATATATATATTCATATATATATATAAGTGATAGTATATAATATGTATATATATATATTCAATGTATATTATATGTATATATACTGGCATGAATGCAACTATTATTATAACTATTACTCTGACAATTATTGCAAGACTTTCAATTAGTATTATGAGAAGTATTGCAACTAGTATCATGAAAAGTATTGCAACTGGTAATGCAAAAATTGCAACTAATGGTGTAACTACTATTGCAAAAATTGCAACTAGTGTTATGACAAGTATAGCAACTAGTATGGTAACTAGTGTTATGAATAGTATTGCTACAAGTATTCTGACAAGTATTGGGACTAGTATTACAACTATTATTATGACAATTATTGAAACTCGTATTTTAATATTTTCCCTAGATGTCTATGTAATTTTAATAACCATGATGTCATACATACATACACACATACACACATACACACACACACACACATATGTTATTAGTATATAATATATATATATCTATATATATATATATATATATATATATATAATATATATGTATATAGTAATAATGTATATGTATATATATATATATATATATATATATAGATACATATATATATATATATAACATATACATATAGTATATATATATATATATATATTACATAGTATATAATATGTATATATATATATATACATATGTATATATATATATATATACACATGATGTATATATTATATATATATATATATAAGATGTATATATGTTTATACCCTATGTATATAATATACACATGTATATATATATCCATAATTATATGTAATATCTATATACACATAAATGTATATGTATGATATATAACTATATATATAACATATATATATATATATAATATATTATATATGTTTATATATGTATATATATATATATATATATATATATATATTAGTTTAAGGTAGTTAATTATTATTAGTTCTGTCCTCAATGTAATCAGATGAAGGAGGCATTTCTCACCTTGTATTACATGAATACTCATAGCACCTACCTCTTGAGCAAATTGTATTTATTTATGCATTTATTGTGAGCGTTGAATTCATTTAAGATTTTCTTGTATGCAATATCTCATTTGATGGAATTTACTCACTGTGTCACTTTAATGGTTATTTATAATGTCTTACAATAAGGTTTTCCTATAGGTTGCAAGTTATTAGATTAAGCTCTTATACTTACTAGGCATAAGTTTTTAAGTATTAAGTTTCAATATTTCTGAGCTGATTTAATACAGTTTTCTAATATGCCTTTTTTGTGATATTCTGAAGTCGCGTGAAACCATTATAAGTGATATTGGGTGTAAGCGCAACAACACAAGTCAACCGCCAAAGAAGTTACAAGCTGGCGTGGCTTGGGCAGTTCAAAAGAGTGTCACACATCTCTTTATCCCTTCGTAATTGTCCCCTTGTGTCTAAGGACCCAGAATAACCAATCAACTTCTTGCATAACGATGCTGTGTAAACGGGGCATTTGAAACACATTGCCGATCAGTCAGATCAGTTCGTTAGCGAGCCCCATACAGCACAGACTGGGTTGACACAAGTGCCCAGTGCCCCGCATTCCCAACGGCGGCCACACAGAGACGTGTATCGCCATGAGTGTCAATAACGGTCTAACCTGACGTCCGGTTGTACACTAGCATAGTTAACGTAATAATTACAAGTAAAGGCCGCCTGTGTAGCTATGAAGAATTATACACCTGTGTTAAACATTTCCTCGATTATTATTTTTGCCTGTCCTACATCACCTGCAAGTTAACTTCTCTCTCCTGTTTTTCCTTCATATTCCAAACCCACAAATGACCGAGATCAGGTCATATAATTTTGGTGTGAGTCGTGGGGTCCTGTAAGGTCCTGTGTGGTTTTGCGAGTCTTGTGGGGTGCTATGAGGTCCTGTGAGGTCTTATAAGGTCTTCTGAGGTCTGGTAAGGTCTTATGAGGTGTCAAACAAACGTTAGTGCTAATTTATTTTAGCCAACAAACAGTGATATTACGTGAAATAAACATGGAGACGAGAGGAATTTCGGACGACGACGCCGATAAGGGAAATTGTGAAACAAATTAACTATATAAAAACAGTCATGGCTAAAGCAATTGGCAGAAAAGTGGTGAACAGTGCTAAGAACGGGAATAATAAATCGAGTGGCCCTACGATTTCGAAATGCCCAGTGCTAACCAGAAAGAGAGTGTACAATCACACACCCTACGATTTCGAAATGCACAGTGCTAACCAGAAAGAGAGTGTACAATCACACACCCTACGATTTCGAAATGCACAGTGCTAACCAGACAGTGTACAATCACTGTTACAACCCCTTTGGCCGTAATGCAGGTTCTTTATACTTTACTACACACGAATCGTAGGGGGTAAGAAAGTACACAGGGTAAGAGGAATGTGAACACAAATACCAGAATAAAATTATCAATATTTAATATTACAGTAAACTTAAACACCAAATCAGCCTTGTGAGTAAACTTAATGTACAAAATACCATTAACCAATAACGGGCTCACAAGGACTCCTAACTCTGAAAGCTACCCTAACAAAGTAAAGAAAAGACGTAATATGCCAGAGGCTCAAATAATAATAACAAGGGCCCAATAATGAAAACCACAAACCTATACCTATAAGAAAGAAGGAAGACCAGAGAAAATAAAGTAAGGAAAGCCTTAAATCTCCTACTTAACCGTGGTGGTACTAAACATAAAACTAATTCAAACAAATATTCAGAGGGACAATGAATACCCTGACACAGTACAACATGTATATACACATAAATAGATATAATTAATCCTTAAATAATGAGTAAATCCTCACATTGCCACGACGTACACAGGAGCTCATGGAGGTCACTTCAACCTTCCAACAGCTAAACAGGGGAGCTCACAAATTGTCCAGGTAGACACAGGGGTCGAGTTCGATCCCGAGAAACAATACAGGATATCTCCTCTTACCTGGCAATTGCCTCTATACGTGCCTCCTTACGAGCCTTTAGCTCTCCGGGACAAGCAGCTGAAGACGGACAAAACAGGACAGTGGTTGGCGTAACGCCTCCTACGTGGCGGAACAGAGCGATGACCACGTCTTCCGCCAAATCCTCAGGCGGGAAACGGGAGTGCAGGAGTCGATATCATAGCCATGATCGAACTCCAAAATGTACGTCCGCCGTAGATGGCTCAGCACATCTATGGACAACCACTTCCAAGGGAAAGTTCGTTGCAGTAATCCTTCAAAAGGCCTAAGGTCAATCTCCCCAAAGGCTGCTAAAAAGAGCATCCGTCCTAGAGCATAGTCAGGCCCAATCTATTTTAGGCCGGCCTCCACTCACCGCACTACAGTTCCACCACAACTCGAAAACAAAATAAAAACAATTGTTAACACAATAGTTAGGTAATTCACAACAAGAGGATGATTCACCGAGCAAAAAAAATAAACGTTACGTTAACGTAGAAAAATACAGCTGCTGAACTGAACATAAGAGAAAAACACTTAAACTAAGGAATACAAGGCTGATTTAAGGAAAAAATTAAATAAATAAATTACGTTAATTTGACAATCAGACACCAATATTTTGAAAAGCGCAGTGCTAACCAGAAAGACAGTGTATAATCACACACCCTAAGATTTCGAAAAATGCAGTGCTAACCAGACAGACAGAGTGCGATCGCAGAAATCGTTAATAAATTACCGCTGTTAGACAGTTTCGCAAACTAATTCGGTGATGAACGGACGAGGAAGAATTCAAATCGGCGGAAGTTTGAGATAAAAACTAGTGTGGGTGAATTCAAAAGCGATGGTTACAACGCCAAAGTCAAACGATGGTGGTGTCGTGGTGGTAGCACACGAACACCCTTTGTGAGCCCCCCCCCTCAGTACCGACTCATGTAGTAGACTAAGTAGAGGAGTAACAAACGTGTTTTGAACAGAAAAATGGCGAGCAGTTCAGCCTCATCGGGAAGGACGGAAGGTGGCAGCAGGAGGTGGCATGGAAGTAATGCCGGGAAGGTACCCCTGGTTACCCCCAGTGCCGTGAGGGATTGTATTGTAGTGCCTGGGAACAAGGGACACCTTGTTGTTTTGTTGTGAGGGAAGGTAAGCAAATCCCCACCCCTGAGAAGTAGGGAAGTAGAGAACAACCTGTCCACCCACGAGTCCAGAATGCTGGGAGAGAGAGAGGTTAACCAGAGCCTCTCCCCCTTGACCCCGTGGGAAAGGGGAAGTCTACTCCTACTTCTGATCGCAACCTATTGAAGAGTAGAGGGATGGCGTTAAGGTGAATAGTGCAGAAGTTCCTTACCTACCTAGACCCGTGAAGGAAGTCACGATACCTGCCTAAGGTATGGATAGGATGGCGAAATGTTAGAATTAGGAATAGCTGATAGACGTCAGATGACAGCCAGCAACCAGCGAGAGAATCCAGATGCGATGTGAAGACACAAGCAAACTATTAGTATCAGTAGCGAACCGCCGACGCCGCTGCTGGCACTAATAGAGCTGCTGACCTGTGAGCAAATTGCATAGAAAATGGGAACATCTCAACTATGTGGCAGAGAGAGAGGAACAGTACAGGATAGTGTCTTGGGACACTATGGGGATGTGATGAGAGGATACCCTTCACACCCCCAGAGGTGGGAGACCTCGCCCTGCCTAGAAGCCGTCTCCCTACCCGCTGTCGTGATTGCTAAAAATTGTCACTGATAGTAATATTAGTATTAGTTCGACTGCACAGTGAACGAGTTGTGTAGCCCTTTGGTAGTGTAATCGTGTTAGGGAAATGCAGATAGGGAATTTGTAGAAAGTAGTGTTAGAAAAAAAATAAGAGAAAAAAAGGATGGTTCTCTTAGTCCATGTTCTGATTATAGTTAAAGTATCACCAGCGACAATGCATTCCATTTATCACAATCGAGGTTTAAAGACAGAATTTTTAACATAAATTCATTAAAGAGTTTCTAAATTTGATAATGAAGTGAAAACAAATTGCATTTATTTCCTGATACAGAAATGTCCTTGAGAATATTAATTTCTCAACAAGATTGTAGGATCGAGCAACTTGACGTTGTGGGGATTGATCATATCATAAGAAAAAAAAAAAGAGTAATAAGAAGAGCAGACGCTCTTCCCAAGAGTACTGTAAGACATGAGCCACAGGGAGAGAGACGAACTGCGACGCATACAGTTAAATGTTTCAGTTACATCTGTAGGTGAGTCGCACAGAACACAGAGGCAAGTGAGTCAGCTGTTGTGTGAACATTTTGTGCACGTGTTGAGTGTGTGTGTGGGTTTGCTAGTGTGTAAGGGAGTTGACTGACAAGTCACAGTTTTCTGAATTGCACGAGATAAATTCTTCATAAAAGAAAAAAAAAGGAGTCACTTGTTCTGCCGCCCTTTCTCCCTCTTCGATAAATTAAACCATCAACATAATTTGTAAGTGCGTGTAGTGCCTTCCATAGCATACCAGCACGAGTCATGAGTAAATGTGTCCATTACAAAGTGAACTGAGAACATCATAAAAACATGTTTATGCACTTTTATTCCATGTCACTTATTGCTGAGAAATTTATGTTTATTTTTTTTTTTACCATTCCAAGCATATCATTAGAGAGTCAATGTATTCATAATTGTATTATTGTTTGTTGCATTATTATTCTTAATTGCATTTCATGTCATATTAAACACCTTATTGCAATGCATCTAATTTTTATTAATTTCTACTGATGCCAATTATACTGTGTCCTAAAGTTCATATCATGATCAATGTTGTTTATGCTTTGTCAGAAATTTGTGATCTTCCATCGACGATGTGGGAATGTGAGATTATTTTGAAAAAAAAAATTGTGTGTAATCTTTGAATTTTTATTTTTTATTTTCTTGTTTTTGGTGTGTTGCAGAAGGAACTCCGTAAGTTTTCTTATACTTTTGCCAAATTTCTTATGAGTAACGTTTCATTGTTGACTCATGTTCTGTGAATTTTTTTTCATGAATTTAGCTTTTTCCAGCTGGAGCTGTGACTACTTCCATTTTTTTTATTGACATTATTGAATGTGAACCTAAATTTGTTTTTCTGTATGACACATTGTGAGGCATGAGGTTCATTGGTTGTAACTTGTGTTTGTAACACGCCAAATAGCCCTACCCTAGTAGTTTTAAATTTTGCACAAACAGGACGGTATAGCACTCAAACGCGGTGTGGTCAAAGAAGAACAGCAATGCACAAATCACCAGATCAGTGTTGTATGTCTTGTAGGACGCAAGAACTGGGGAGGGACTGATGAGCTGATGCAATACAGTTTTGAATATGCCTTTTTCAAGTTGGCATGTCTTGGGCAGTTCAAAAGAATGCTGCGCATCTCTTTATCCCTTCGTGATTGGCCCCTTATGTCTAAGGAGCCAGCATAACCAATCAGCTTCTTGCATAACGATGCTGTGTGAATGGGGCATTTGAAACACATCGCCGATCAGTCAGATCAGTTCGTTAGCGAGCCCCATACAGCACAGACTAGGTCGACACGAGTGCCCAGTGCCCCGCATTCTCGTCGGCCGCCACACAAAGACGTGTATCGCCATGAGTGTCAATAACAGTCTAACCTGCCGTCCGGTTGTGCACCAGCATAGTTAACGTAATAATTCCCATATATATGATATATATATATATAGATATATATATATATTATATATAATATTATATCTATATATATATATATATATATATATATATATATATATATATATATATAAAACCTTCCCTACAACGGTGATTAGGAATTTGAGTGTAGAGAGCATCGGACTTTGTCGAGAAGCGACTGGAATGCTCAATAAGCGACCGTGTGTTGTGCACAAAAGCTTCGAGACGTCAACCTGTGGATCAATGCATATTTTGGGTGAATGATCGGAAGATGCTGATGAAGTAAAATATATCAAATCTTGGAGACGTGAGCACGTGTGCGCAAACTGACCCAGCGGGTGGACTGCGTGGCAAGTGTCACCTGATCGTGACGTCACGAAAGAATGCAAGGATTTGGTTTGTTTGTGCGCACGAACACCAGGATCCCTGAGAGTGGAATATAATGAGATATCAGATGAAAAGCGATTCATTAGACGTTAGACTCTGTAAGTGATTGTCATTGAGGAAAGCTGAAGGGAATAAAGGCTCACAGAATATCCACACAAAAAAGGTATTTAATAGTGGAGCAAAGAGACTTTTGTTGAATATTGAACAATTTCCTGGTGCGCTGTGTGAGACTATATTTAGTGGAAAAACTTTGAGTTTCTAATCAGTTTTTCTTTTTCTTCTTCCATGGATACAGGAATATTTTTTACTTTTATTCCCATTGTTTTATGGTAAGAGTGAGAATCATGTTGATTAAAGTGTCTTAGTGGGAGGTGACAGGTGGTATTTTGTTAGGTTCTCTTTAGCCTCAATTTCATGACATTGAAAGATAGCAGAGATGCCGAATGCAGGATTTCCTAAGGTAGGCGAAAATCATGTTGAGAAGGTCCACGTTACCAGGTTTCCTTTCTCAGACAAGTCCTTCAAAAGGCCTCGTAAGAGTGGTGGTAACGTTGTGCTTAATCAGGGGCAATTAAGGCACAATTAGGCTTCAATTGAGCATAATTAACCAATGAAGACTTTGCGTATTCGAAGAAATTGCTTCAGGACGTTTAAAATGTGAAACCGGCAACTCGGACAGGACAGACTCAAAGGATTGCTTTTTCTGCTCCAGTGTCAGATATAAGGGCAGTGGAGTAGGGCCTGTGCATTGAAGGGGTTACGAATAAGGTGAGTGTAGAATAATTTTTTATTCTTCTTCTCTCTCTCTCTCTCTCTCTCTCTCTCTCTCTCTCTCTCTCTCGAGGGACTGTGAATAATTTTTTTTATGCATGCTGGAGGCATTGCAACTGAAGTGAGGGGACATCAGATGTTGTAATTAACCATTTTTTTCTTTACTCTATTATGGTAATATACATTGTAGATGCGCTGCATTCGTTTTCTTTGAGTAGAGGCACAGGGAGAGAACAAATGCTGTTTGAGTTAGCATTTGGGGTCTAAAAATAGCCAGGTTATGTGCTATAAGCAAAATTGCTCACTAATCATCTCACTCTGAAACCTCGTCTCCCCCCCCCCCCCCCCCCCCTCTCTCTCTCTCTCTCTCTCTCTCTCTCTCTCTCTCTCTCTCCTTCGTCCTCCGCTGACCCTGACCCAGTGAATGATCTTATGATAAGGTAACCTTGAGCCGTGAGTGTTTTTTTTTTTTTCGTGGAGTACTGAGAGTACTTGTGTCGGAGATTTTTCTTTTTTGTGATTTGTGAGGGAAACTTAGTGAATATTGTTGTTGCTCTGATGATACTGAGATTCGGGCGACTCCTAAATGCTGAAGGTTTCTTTAAGTCAGACAAAATGAGGAGACAATAAGGATCAGACTTTGTTTCATAAAGTCACTACAATTGTTTTGGGAGTTTGCCCTTTTCAGTGTCTTGTGGATGGCGTTCTTTCTCAACCAATGCAGATTTTTATTGAAGGAGTTAATCATTTTTTTCAAACGCCAAAGGAATGAAGAATAATGCGGAGGCGTTCAGAGAGGCAAAAGCCTTGTTAGATTTCAATAAAGGGGACTTAGCACATGGCTGCCGTAGCTTTCTGTATACAAAATGCTGGTCATGGACCGACCTACAAGCATTTCTGAGGGCAGCATACGGGACAAAGGAACACGGGGATATCGTGCGAGACCTGAGAGGTTTCTAGAAGATTAGGAAAGGTCAGAGGACCATGGTGGAGCATAGCTCTCAGCTTTTTGATGCAGCGAGAGAATGGATGCAGAAATTGAAAAAAAATCCATATGGGTAAATGGTAATAATATCTCTCTTGATAACTTGCACTGATTATTGCATTTTTTCCCGGCTTCTGCACGGTGTCCCAGATCAAACCTACATCAGACGAGGAACTGATTTATTCTCAGCCTGAGAACCACATGTCCAAATGGCCCCAAAGTGGGCAGCACATTTTTTAATGGGACCGGATCAAGGAACTTAACACAAATGGATTTAAGTTTTCCTTTCCCCGATTGTGTGCCAAAGTGGAATATAAGAGGGGATCTATGGATACAGGGCAACAGTTGCGTTCTTTGTTTAAACCTGATAAGGTGTATAGGGGAACCCAACTTTGCAGATATCTACAAACGGGAGGATAAAATAAACCGCTTTCTAAGAAAAATTAAACAAGAAGGTATTATTAGTGATGTTTACCAGGAACTACTAGTTACCGGCTCCTCTTTCAGTATTCTCTATGGCTTGACAAAAATTCTTAAGGAAGGTACACCTTTAAGACCTATCATGTCAGCTTATAACAGCCCTTCGTTTAAGATATCCAAATTTATAGCTCAATTACTGACTGATTTCTCAAACCCACAATATGTTTTAAAAAATGGTTTTGAATTTCAACAAACAATAATTCAACAAGATGGTGAACTAATTATGACTAGTTTTGACATCGAATCGTTGTTCACTAACGTTCCAGTTACAGAAACTATAGACATTATTCTTAATAAAGTTTATGAGGGTATAGAAGAATTTCACGGTTTTAGCAGACACCTTTTTAAGACACTACTCGAACTTGCTGTGCAAGATTCGGCTTTCGTTTTTAACAAACGGCTTTACTCGCAGGTCGAGGGAGTTGCTATGGGATCACCGTTAGGACATTTATTTGCTAACTTTTTTATGAGTCATCTTGAAGAAAATTTTTTAAATGGTTGCCCTGATAATTTTAAACAAGCATTTTATAGAAGGTACGTTGATGATACTTTTACCCTGTTTAAACACAGTTGGCAATGTTACGAGTTTCTTGATTATATCAACACTGTTCATCCAAACGTGAAATTTACCATAGAAACTGAAACCAACAATTCAATAGCCTTCTTGGATGTAAAAATTACTAGGAGTGAACAACGTTTTAATACTAGTGTATATCGCAGGAGTACTTTTACTGGATTGGGAAATAATTCTTACAGTTCGTGTTTTTATGGCTTTAAAGCTAACTCTGTCATTACGTTGGTACACAGAGCATTTAAATATACGTCTGACTGGTCTGCTTTCCATAATGAAATTGAGTACCTACCGAAATTTTTTACAGCTAACTCCTTTCCAAAGCAATTTGTTCTTAACATAATTAATAAAATGGTTTCTAATTACGTATCTCCACCCCCTGCTAGTTTCAACGTACCTAAACTTAATATGTACGCATCAATTCCCTTTATCCACACAGATAAACTACGCTTGAATATAAAAAACATTATAGAAAAAGAATTTGGTTTCCTAAGACTAACCCTAATCCCTGTAAATCCAAAAAAGATAGGTAACTCTTCAATTACAAGGATAATCTTCAAGATTTTATGTTGTCCAATGTAATCTATAAATATGAATGCACAAGGTGCCTTGGTACTTATATTGGCTCAACACGGAGATTGTTGCAAGTCCGTTATTATAGTCACATGGGACTCAGCTATAGGACGGGATCCAGGATATCGAATCCCGAATTCTCGAGTATTCGAACACATACCTCAAAATGCAAGATTCATATGGAAAAAAACACATTTTTCTATCCTTACCTCAACAACCCAAGCATCCTTTCTAACAACACTTAGGTCACTTTACATCAAACACCTATCACCTAATTTAAACAATTACGTCTCTGCCACTCCCCTTTCGTTGGCCTGAAGTGTAGCTCGGTCGGTCCTCCTCACGTTTCTAGTCATTCTGCTCTTCTTCTCTGAACTGATAGGTAGTCTTCTAATACTTATAAGCTTCTGTCAATAATTCATATTTTTGGATTGTACCTTTTACTTTATTTTACTGTTTTTTTAAAAAGAATAAATTTTTATTCCAGACTGATGATGTGCCAATGTCTTGGGGCACGAAACGTCTCTAATAAATTGATCATGTGAGCTGTTGTCTTGCTGGAACCCCTGTTGGAATATATATATATATATATATATATATATATATATATATATATATATATATGGTGTGTGTGTGTGTGTGTGTGTGTGTGTGGTGGTATATATTAATATATTATATTATTATTATATAATATATTATATATAAAAGAATATATGTGTGTTGTGTGTGTGTGTGTGTGTTGAGAGAGTATGAATGTGTTTGCGCGCATATAGATATATCAGTATTTATAAAGGTTTTTCTCTAACGGCCAAACCCAATAAACGGGAACAGTCTTTATTTGTGCCTCAGTCAAAATACAATTACATTATTTGAGATAATATTTAGAATCCTTCAATGTTTATTGCTTCCTCAGGGAGGCTTTCCAGTTCTTTTTCACTCGCATATAATTTTTTTTACCCATTTGTGTGTCCCGTGAGATACGACAGTGATTTCTGCTTCTGTCAGAAGCACTTATATTCCCCAGCCATTTCTTTCTCATTGGACTGCATATTCACGCATCCTACGTGCAAATATATTGTGCAATAAAGAAAGCAGTTTGACAGAAAAAGGGAAAGTAGTTGGGCCTTCAAATCTGCTGTTGTGAAAACTGAGTGATTTGGGAGGTTTTCAAGACTGTGAAGAAATAAGAGCAAAAAATCATAGGTTTATCTCACTGTGCAAATTGCAGCTTCAGTTTCCTTCGTTGTCAAAATCCGTCCTCAGCATAATTATATATATATATATATATATATATATATATCTATATATATATATATATATATTAATATTATATATATATATATATATATATATAAATTATTTCAAGTGACAGAGGGAACGAATACAAGGAAAAAATTGTGCCCAAGAATAATTGTTTACAATAATCTCTTTGGAACTTTGAATTGCTGACACTGGAATGCGAGGACAATTCTCTCTCTCTCTCTCTCTCTCTCTCTCTCTCTCTCTCTCTCTCTCTCTCTCCCCAGCACTATTCAGTAATCTAGTAGTTAAGTGGGAATAGCGTAAGCTTAGTATTTAACTGGTCGGAAGTTCAAAATAACAAAGGAGGAAATTAACGTCAACCCTCACAGGGGCTGTGTTTTGGGTTGTGCTTCTTCGTCTGATCAAGAATTGCCACCATTTTGAGGTTATTTTATGAATCAGGCGATTCTGAACTTTTTAAACCATTTAGCTGACTAAAAACTGAATTTGAGATATTCATCTTAGAATAAGAATTCGTCGACCAATATTCTCGAGACCTAATGTCCACACAACTTGCGTAAAATGAAAGGAACAGTGAGCATTGATACAAGAAATTGAAGCACTTTCTATGATGTGACCATGAATTGCCATCCAGTGGAATAAAAGTGAGATCATTCAGGGCTAAAGAAGTCGAATTTGTCTTCTGTCAACATTGACGATGTTCCAGTGTCTGAGCTTGGTCTAGTTTTCCAGCACTTCGAGGCCTGGACGAGTAACCTTCATTTAAGGCTTCTTCTTGGCGTACACTTCCACCTCCTGGATCAACAAGTTATACGCATCTGGAAGGACCTTCTGCACACTGAGGTACCTTCCACGGACGCCTCGTGAGTAGCAGTATAGGTAAACCATAGACAAAGCGTAAGGACCTTTGTATGTTCCCAGCCAGACGTAGGACGAGAAGTTGCCTGTTGTCAGAAGCTTCATCCCAAGGCGCACCTGCAACGAACATTTGGGTGGATCTTTATAACTAAATTATTGTTCTCAAACGTCGTTCATCTTCTTCCTCCTCTTCTTCTACAGAAAACTGTCTAACAAAGTATTCTAATTTTTCATGATATTAGACACAAGCATGAATATAAGGTTTCGTTGGAGTATGTCGATAAAAGGTCTCTCTTTTAGCCTCTCTCATTAGACATTTGCACATAAATCATTTATTGAAGCTTGAAGCCTTTTCACCCATCACATAATTATCAATGTGATAATAAAATACTTTTTTATTATATTTCTAGAAAGTGTTACGATACAGAAAATATTCCACTTAATCGACTTCTCTGTAATTGTTTTTATAAGAATTTTTACGTTAGTATAAAGTACAGCACTTCATCTCATCAATACATACACTCACACACACACACACACCACACACACACACACACACGCACACACACACACACACACACATATATATATATATATATATATATATATATATATATATATATATATATATATATATATATACTTATATACTTTTAGGGCATAATTTTTCTCTTATACAATTTTCGTTAAAAGCAATTGCTTTAGTGGCATCAATAAGTTTCTTGCAGTTATCTTCATACCGACGAAGTTTTTTCAGATTCTCGTTCGTCAATTTCTGGTGAAAAATACGCAGACTTCCTTCTTCCATTTATTGAATTTTGTCGCGACAGCTGTTTCGCTTTATGGCATTATCAAGCGACTACTGACTTACAATCTGGCTTTTCGGCCTATTTATTTCATCGTGTGGGAGGTATGACCTTGAGGTATGGGTACTGGTTAGTCTGGGGATTAACAGCTTAAGGGCGTTGTTTTGGATAAAAAGAACATAAGGACATATGTACTGTGACAATAAAAGTGGAAGTTTAAATAGTTGTTAAATAAATATTCAAAATACAATGCTATGTGCTAGTGTTTCCATAAGTGTATGTCTAAAATTTAATATGTTACATGTTGGTTTAAAAAAAAAATACAAAATTACATACAGGAATGAAAATTAATATAGAAATCTAAATACAGGAATAAAAATATATATATAAGATATATATTATATGATATATATATATATATATATATATATATTATAGTATGCATAAAGGTACAAATCAGATAATTTCTGTTTATACATAAATGTGCATAATTTAAATTTGAGTGAGTGAGCGTGTGTGTGTGTGTGTGTGTGTGTGTGTGTGTGTGTGTGTCCAAATGGTCTACGTTGGTTAACGGCTGCAGATTCGTGTTGGGCGGAGTCTCAGCGACCTGAGCAAGGATGTTACTTGGTTCTCGTTGACGCTGGGTCCTCCCATGTCTTCTATAAGGGGCGCGATGTTCTCGGTGGGTTGGGGCGCGCTGTCTGGTCCCTGTTGGCTTGTGTATTCCTTCTCCTGCTGGAGGGGAGTATATGGTCCGATTCTTGTTGGACGTTCAAGGTCGGCTTCTGAATAGCCCCCCCCCCCCCCCCCCTCTATGCTCACCGCTTCTGCTGGCTCATAGAAATCAACGGGCCATCCATCAACATTGCATAGATGTTCACGACAGGAAGCCATCTCCACAAGAGCTCATAGAAGGCACCCAGGTCGTGCACAGAGAAGACAACTACGGTCTGCTCTTTTCATTACTTCTTACTCTTGTACTATTATAATCCTGAGTGCCAACCAACAGATTGGAAGGCCTCGATGAGTACCGGACTCTCAGACTATTCAGCTACAAGTATGGCAGTCTAATTTGTTCTTAAATAAGAGGCACTGGGCTCTCTCAACTTTAGTGCCTCATCTGGCACTGTAGACCATTGTAACCGAGTACTATGGCATCACCTAATATAAGCCCATGAATACCTCATTTATACTGCCTCATCAAGGTAAACTAACAGCATTACTTTGCCTAACAATGTTAACACTATATTTAGGTGTATGATTAAATATAGATGTTACTCTGGTAATAACCTGATAACCTTAATCTTATGTTTTTACATGATGTCATGATATATAAATTCATGAAATACTTTCTTAATATTTTGCTAACTGCGCTACTTTAGCTTAATAACAAAATTTCTCAAGTCATTTAAGCCCAGTAGTAATTCTATTCTGGGAGATCCTAATTACTAACACTGAAGTGAAATAACTTTGTTTTATTTTACTGCAGAAATACTAATTTTAAGCAAATTACAGCAACAAAGGGAAATAACAGAGCACACATTGTTAAAGTAAAGTTGTCTTGGTTGTAGACATTCTCACCCAATTTAAGATGTGATATGTCTACTTGTTTCACTTGTTTGGGGGAGTTACAATGAAGGGCACAAGATCTTTCCAAGCCAACTATCCTTTCCAGAACATCATTTTCAAAAGATGTTAAAGTAAAATAAGTTTATATTATTGTCGAAATTAACAGTTATAGAGAATTTGCTTCTCCTACAAAGCTCTTGTTCTCCTCTCCTTTGGCAGCCAATTCATTCCCTTCTTAGGCCATTTGACGACATTAAAACCCCTTTCCAGGTCACTTCGCCAGCCTTGTAGACAAGCTTCAATCATATGATCACCAAACGTACTATTTAGGGGAGTTCCTGAGTCAGAGCCACAGGAGGCTCTAGTCCAGGATAGCCGGCCCAAGCATCAATAGAGAAAGTTGGGCGACCATGTGACACAAGATCACCCGTGTAGTCCACAGAGCAAAACACGAGGCCAAGGTGGCACAATAGAAAATGGATGACTCTTCCAAGAATGGTACATTAATCCAGGCGAATGGATAAGAGGACCAACACACGACGCATCTCGTTAAGGCCTGTCCACACGATCGGGCCTGATCAGCGGACTTCCCCTCTAACGGGCACACTTGACGGGCAAACCGTCAAATTGCCCGATGGGTCTTGTAGCAAAATCACCATGGTGGTGCCCGATGGCTTGAGCTTCGACCCTGATATTTCTTTTACTGAGCCATTGTTTGCACCATATTCTCTTCTTTTTCATCACACACAAAGCAATTATCATGCTACACAATATCTTCTTCCTTGCGGTAGGCACCATGTTTATCATACCGCACTGAACACACTACTGGCATCGTCGGGCACGCCCACCTCTCCATCGCCTCACCCGTGTGGACAACATTCATGGACAAGTCCGCCAGAATTTGCCCGTCAACCACGGAGCACGCCGATCAGGCCCTGTCGTGTGGACAGGCCTTTAGAGACAAAACTGGACTCAGTCCTACCACCCACTACCCTTTGACCTCCACTCCCTAAGAGCCATTTCCCAAACCACATGGCTGACTCACAGTCCTGTATACTTCCAGTGCCAGTTACCTCGATACCCCTCCCCCCTCACATCATCGGCGCATCTACGAGGACCCATCTCTCCTGCATAAGGTACCATGCCAGGAATTCGAGTTTTGCCTGTCATGTAGTTCCTTTTTCCTTTTTCTTTTGCTATTTCATTTTCCATGTTTCCAACGCAATTCTCGTACAGACCTGGCTTTGTTATTATTTGTGTTCTTAAGTGGATTTAAGTGTTATTTCCAAGGATCCTTTGGTACCTTCAGTGCATCCTTAAAACCTTATTTGAGCTAATTTCATCAGTTAATTGCATGCATTCTTCATTGCAGACAGAGTTTCTCACTGTGGATCCTTGAGCTTTGAGTGTGCTTTCACTGCCGTGGTAAACCCATTGCAATTCGATTCACAGTACCCTTGAAGTGAAATCCCCGGCATCCAGTCCACCAGTTCATCTTAATTTAGTGCTCCGACAGGATCACATTTAAGTGTCCTAATTATTC
>NC_061103.1:47505565-47512198 GCF_015104395.2 Macrobrachium nipponense
TCACAATCAGAAAAAGAACCTTTAAGTGCCAAGAACCCATTATCATCCAGGGTTCATTGTATACATACAAACATATATCCATACATACATACATACATGTGCATATGCAAACATATATACATATACATATATATATATATATATATATATATATATATATATATATATATATATATTGTGATAAATTGCTAAGTATCTGGTTACTACACTTACCAATCATTAAATATTACCTCATCACAGCCACACACCTGAACCTTCATCACAGGTAAAATACAACTGAATACTCTAAAGGCAACAGTAATCCATTACACAACTTATCAGTATTGCAGAAAATCAGGTGTGAGGTAATCTTATATGTAATTAAATTGATCAATTAAATTGAAGGAAAACAGCTCAGTTACCACTCTATGTTTCTACCTAAACAAAATTAAATATACTGGTAAAAAAGAAAACACTTATAAGAATTTTAAATACAAAAAAATTATTATTAAATTCAAAATTTATAAGTAAAAGTCACAATCTCAAGTAAATTTACTATTACTTGAAAACAACACAAAGTTTAATTAATTCTAGAATTAATTAGGTAAAATTAATTCAAAATTGATTTATCACCAAAATTCAGAAAATTAATTAATTCAATTGAAATTCAAGTGTAGGCAATAACTAAAATTTGGAAATTAATTCACAAGTGCTAAAGAACAATAAAACTTGAAAAGAATTATAAGTAAATGCAAATTAATTCACAAGTGTTAAATTCAATTAAATATGCAACGATTAATTAATGAAAACAATTAAGTTAATCAAATTGTGAATGGAAATGAAAACACAAAAAAATGTGGAAAGTACTAAAATTGCAAAAAGAAAGCATTAATCACACAGAATATAAAAAAACACACTTCAATAGGAAAATATACAATTGCACAAAAAATCAGTTCAATAATAAAAATGGATAAATGCACTAAAAATCAATTTAAAAGAAACAAACACAGAACATCAAAATTTGCAATGTGTAAAAAATGAAATTGTTTCACCAGACCACTGTAAATATGTTTTAGTTTCAGCAAACCACTGTAAATATGTTTTTAAGTTTCACCAAACCAATGTAAATCTGTTTTTTTAAGTTGTAACTAAAAAAAACTTATAATAACATATTACCTTGGTACCAATTGTTTCTGCTGCAGCCAGCTCCAAAATTTCACCATAAACAAACAATTCACAATTTCAAAAAAAGAAAAGGTGTCTTTACACACTTGTACAATGTTTGTTCAGATTCCACAATAAGCACTAAGTATTACTAAATAACTCTAAGAAATACGAAATCTAAAATTTACGAGTGGCCAATCACTAAGTATAAAATCTTTACGTTAATGTAAAATCAAAAATTTCTCGCACAGGAGAGAGAGAGAGAGAGAGGAGAGAGAGAAATGCTTCTGACCGCCCTTCTATGTAATACGATAGCAAGTCTCAGAATGACCACATTTCTCTTGTATGGGCGAGACATACAGACCTGATGGGCTCAAATCGTTTTGGACCTGACGTTCAGCTAGTATCGTAAAAATTCTCTTTCAAAACAATAAGTAAAACGAAAGTGAGATTACAGTCATAACTAATATTTATTATTACACGATTTAAGACAATAAAAGTCCTTTAAAGTAAAAGATATTATTATAGATTCTTCTCGAATCCAAGAAATTTTTTTCATTCCCATTGGTGACGTCACAAAACTTTTGTTCATTTCAAAATTAAAGCTACTTACGAGTCTACAAATTCTTCTTTTGACAGAAGGAGAGATATAAGAGTTAATTTCCTAGTATATTAGATAGTTTTCAATACAAAAACATCTCTAACTACATATGGGAAATGAAAGGTATCAGACGTATTTGAAACGTTTTATGCTTGCGAAAGATGGTGCAATGCTTTTAGAAGCTTCTAATATGACGTAACTTTACCGAAAATGGTGAAATTTTCACATGGTTTCTCAACAAAGACGTACAAGTCCGAAACAGACTCGAGCGAGAAAGATTAAAAAGATTCCAAAACAAAACAGAGACTTCGAGTTCTCCTTATCTCGAGTGATGACAACAATTTCTTGCTTTGAACAGACAATGCTAATCTCTCCTCTCTCACATTCTAGTTTATTCTTAATTTTTAAATTATGTTACGCAAAATTGAACATCCTTTATTAGAACATACTAACTCTAAGCTAAATAAGGAATCTGAAAATATTGCAAACTATATTACAACACTTCATACAGTTAAAGAGAGGATGATGTGTATTACGAAAGCAACAGCATATAATAATGATAAAAATAATATTATATATATATATATATATATATATATATATATATAAATATACATATATATATATATATATATTATATATAATATAAAATAAAACATATATATATATATATATATATATATATTATATATATAATATATATATATATAAATTAAACTTTTACCCCCCCCCCCTCGAAAAAATTACTTACCCAACTCCGCCTTATCAGGTCCTTGCAAGTTCGGGTCCCAAACGATGATAGCGCTCGCTTTAACACACGCTCTTGCATTAACGTTTTTTGTTGTTTAATTTCGTTTTTTTATATATTTGATTTCCCCAAAAAATGTCAAATCTTTTACCGCTGTTTTTTAATAAACATCATTTAAATATTTCGTTATCAAACCTTAGGGTAAAAAAATCTAAAAAAGACTTTTATGTCTTTTACTATAATTTTATTACATGAAATCAGTACAATTATTAAACAGAGATGCAACATTTTTTTACCTAAGAGGAATAAAAATATGATACCAATGTAAGCAAATTGATCGATTACAATAAAAGGAAAACTAATAATCGTGGATATGGCAGCGCTTGATAAATTTACGTAGCATTTTAGTTCCAAGATATAAAGAGAAATAAATCAGTGTAAAAATGTAATGAAAAAATCAAGAAAGTATCTAAATTCATATTTTCAGATGCCATTCATCTTAATTTGATAGGTTTTCTCGTCGTCTTAAGCAACCTAGTAGTTCATTCTCTCGATCGGAATTGTTTGAGATCATTATGCCTTGAACAAAATATTTTTGAGAGATTGACAGGCTCTCTTGTTTTTTGCCAAAGAAGAATCAATCATTTCTAAAAGCTTAGCCAAGTCATTTCCACAGTGTTTTCTCGGTTCACTTAATATCTCAAACAAATGGAATGCACTACGAACAAAGAACACTATGTCAAGTGTAGGACCACAAAGGCCGCCACAATTCAGTTCCTCTAAAAATTCACTTGCATTTGTTACCCCATATTTATGAACAAGATAACCAGCAATGAAAACAATCCTTTGTTTCAATGAATCTGAGGAATCGAGTTATTCTCCAGTATTGCAAATTTGGACATTTGCAACACTGGGGAATTACTCGATTACTGTGGAAATGAAGTGGCTAAGCTTTTAGAAACGTTTGGCTTTTCTTTGGCAAAAACCAAGAGAGCTTTCCAATCTCTGATAAATATGTTGTTCAAGGCATAATGATCTTAAACAATTCCGATCGAGAGAATGAACTACTAGGTTGCTTAAGACGACGATAAAACCTATCAAATTAAGATGAATGGCATCTGAAAATCTGAATTTGGATCTTTTTTTTTCCTTACCATTTTTGCGTCGATTTATTTCTCTTTATATCTTGGAACTAAAATACTACGTAAATTTATCAAGCTCTGCCATATCCACGATTATTAGTTTTTCTTTTATTGTAATCGATATGTTTTCTTATAATGGTATCATATTTTTATCCTACTTATATAAAAAGATATTTCATCTTTATTTAATAATGTACTGATGTCATGTATCAAAATTAGATAAAAAAAAAACATTTTATTTTTACACTAAGCTTTGATAACGAAATAACATTTAAATGATGTTTATTAGAAAACAGTGATAAAGGGCTCGTTTTTTAGGAAATCAAATATCATATAAACAACTTGAGTAAACAACACAAAAAAAGTTCATGTCAGAGCGTGTATATATATATATATATATATATATATATATATATATATATATATCATATACATACAGAGAGAGAGAGAGAGAGAGCAAGTACTCACGCATAATTAGGTGGGCTGGCGAAGGTGTTCTTTTCACCCGCGACTTCCTCCAAGAGATCGGGAGAAATTCTTTCGACGAAAATCGCAGTCCGAAGGGAATTTTCGCCGAGTCCTTCATAGATGGCGCAGGTCTTGTCTGTTTGAAGGAAATGTGTAACCTCTGTTAGTCATCATTACATCAACTACAATAATAATAACAATGATAACCTAGAACGAAATGGCACCCGTACTCACTTCCGTAGGCAAACATCATTGACTTAGACTTCCTTGCGTGCAGAGCGCACAACAAGTCGCTGGGTGCTGAGGTGTTACAACAGCACTGGTGGGCCCTTCACGAAATATCTCGGGACAATCCACGTTTCCGCTCGCACGGATACTATTGCTGCTCCTGACCACAGCATTAATGGAATCCACAACGGATGCTGGCCATGCAGCCACGAGAGTCTCACATTGTTGTGCTTCATAATGCTGAACCTGGAAATAATGTCCATCTATATAAAACATATATATATATATATATATATATATATATATATATATATATATACATATATATATATATATATATATATATATATATATATATATATATATATATATATATATATATATATATATATAGTATATGAGGTTGTGGTCCACAGGGGAAAAGGAAAAGCTGAGATTCCTTCTATCTCAACAGTGTCGGCCTCCACTTGCCCTTATCGAGAGCTGTTCATTAACTAGCGCACAAAGTTTACAGTACATTCCAAGTAAAATATAAGAAAAAGAAAAATAAAAAATAAGCAGTTAAATAAACATTGGTCATTTAAAAACAGGAAAGTCAGTTACTGTAACAACCTGTTTAAAATGATTTACAATCAGTTTTGTTTTGAAACCTTCGAACTGGTTGTAAATCATTTTAAGTAGGTTGTTACAGTAACTGACTTTCCTGTATTTCAATGACCAAGTCCATCGGTTATGGTTTTGCAGTAGTTACTAATATTGTCTCGCCGTAATTTTTTTTTTAGTATTATTATTATTAGTCTTCTTTACGTGTCTTTTTTTTTTTTTTTTTTTTTTAAGTGTTCTGGCATTCCAAATGCGAAGGAATCGGGAGATATGCATTGAAAAGGTGAATATTATTATATGTACTTTTACTAATGGTATTGATATTGTGTCTCTTTCAAATATGTTCTCCCTTGAAGCTTTCCCAAAAATTCTAAATTTAAGATGCACCTATAAGAGAAATGTGAATAAATAGGAAAAATCAGCTAACGAAACGTAAATAGATTTATGTCAGTCACAATGAGAAAGGCTCTTCAAGTTGCATTTATTGCCTCTGTCAGACTCAACAGCATCAGTACCAACACTTCAATAGGAATCTTAATTTATATCACCAAAAGGATTCAGTATGTTCTGGTCATTCTGTTCTTAGCATTACGTATAGTCCCGACCGTTCGCAGTTGACGTCGAATCAGGGAAAATGGTGTTTATTAAGAGATGTTTTGGAGTCTCGACCACCTAAGTCACTACCAGCAATGGTGGCCCAAAGCTGAAGGGTGATTCATCAGAGCTTATGTGCAAACTTATCTCAAAAAGACACGTCCTCACCGTCATGAAGTTCCCGCCAGGGAAGGAAGGGTTTCTGTGAGTGAGTAAGTGGCGCCTGATGGAGGGAAGGAAGGACTCACTCCAGGTCTCCAGATCAACGAAGAAGTGCCGATTCCAGTGGCCGTAGCAAAGTTCGACTGGTCCAAGTGCCAGGGAGGGACAAGAGTGATTAGTCTCCGGAACCTTCTCCCAGACCAAGCGCCTTCGCTCTGAGGGTCTCTCTCTCTCTCTCTCTCTCTCTCTCTCTCTCTCTCTCTCTCTCTCTGGCGAAGACTGGGGAAGCAACACTTGTCACGAAAATCGTTATTTTCATTCACATCAAAATTATGAGCCTGTGATTTTATGGTCTCATTTCCTTTCCAGCCTTTCTCGTGCAGTTTGAATTACAGCTGTTCTACCTATGCTCCAGGACCATTTAGACTGGAAGAAATATAGCGGGGACGAATCTGGAACTATCTGGTTTTACTATCAATAAGAAAGCGTACTGTCGTCTCAATGGAGACTTGATTATCGATGAAGCCAGTATAAATTACGAGCACTCTACTCGCCATGGTTTGAACAAACGCATTTACACATTCACACAATTTTATAATTAATTACACCACACACATACACACACACACCACACACACACAGATATATATATATATAGATATATATATATATATATATATATATATATATAAATATATATATATATGTATATATATATATATATATATATATATATATATATATATATATATATTAGGTCTTACTATAATGGACATTATGTCTGTCTGTCCGTCTGTCATTCAATCACGGCCAAATGGCTGGTACGATTGGCATGAACGGTTGGGGGAGTTATAGTGGGGACGCCTAAGATGGTCTATAAAGGGGTTTTCAAACAATAACAAAAGGTACCAAAAAGGTACCTGCCTTGAAACGGGACTGGTTCA
>NC_061103.1:47512698-47535198 GCF_015104395.2 Macrobrachium nipponense
TGAACCAGTCCCGTTTCAAGGCTGGCACCTTTTGGTACCTTTTGTTACCTTGTTATTTGAAACCCCTTTATAGACCATCTTAGGCGTCCCCACTATAACTCCCCCAAGTTTCATGCCAATCGTACCAGCCATTTGGCCGTGATTGAATGACAGACGGACAGACAGACATAATGTCCATTATAGTAGGATATATATATATATATATATATATATATATATATTATATATATATATATATATATATGTGTGTGTGTGTGTGTGTGTGTGTGTGTGTGTGTGTGTGTGTATGTATGTAATTATGTAAAATTGTGTAAATGTGTAAATGCGTTTGTTCAAACGATGGCGAGTAGAGTGCTCGTAATTTATACTGGCTTCATCGATAATCAAGTCTCCATTGAGACGACAGTACGCTTTCTTATTGATAGTAAAACCAGATAGTTCCAGATTCGTCCCCGCTATATTTCTTCCAGTCTAAATGGTCCTGGAGCATAGGTAGAACAGCTGTAATTCAAACTGCACGAGAAAGGCTGGAAAGGAAATGAGACCATAAAATCACAGGCTCATAATTTTGATGTGAATGAAAATAACGATTCTCGTGACAAGTGTTGCTTCCCCAGTCTTCGCCAGAGAGAGAGAGAGAGAGAGAGAGAGAGAGAGAGAGAGAGAGACCCTCAGAGCGAAGGCGCTTGGTCTGGGAGAAGGTTCCGGAGACTAATCACTCTTGTCCCTCCCTGGCACTTGGACCAGTCGAACTTTGCTACGGCCACTGGAATCGGCACTTCTTCGTTGATCTGGAGACCTGGAGTGAGTCCTTCCTTCCCTCCATCAGGCGCCACTTACTCACTCACAGAAACCCTTCCTTCCCTGGCGGGAACTTCATAACGGTGAGGACGTGTCTTTTTGAGATAAGTTTGCACATAAGCTCTGATGAATCCCCCTTCAGCTTTGGGTCACCATTCCTGGTACTGACTTCGGTGGTCGAGACTCCAAAACATCTCTTAAAGACCATTTTCCCTGATTGACGTCAACTGCAAACGGTCGGGACTTTACGTAATGCTAAGAACAGATTCCCATTGAAGTGTTGGTACTGATGCTATCGAGTCTGACAGAGGCAATAAATGCAACTTGAAGAGCCTTTCTCATTGTGGCTGACATAAATCTATTTGCGTTTCGTTAGCTGATTTTTCCTATTTATACACATTTCTCTTATAGGTGCATCTTAAATTTAGAATTTTTGGGAAAGCTTCAAGGGAGAACATATTTGAAAGAGACATAATATCAATACCATTAGTAAAAGTACATATAATAATATTCACCTTTTCAATGCATATCTCCTGATTCCTTCGCATTTGGAATGCCAGAACACTTAAAAAAAAAAAAGACACGTAAAGAAGACTAATAATGATAATACTAAAAAAAAAAATTACGGCGAGACAATATTAGTAAACTACTGCAAAACCATAACCGATGGACTTGGTCATTGAAATACAGGAAAGTCAGTTACTGTAACAACCTACTTAAAATGATTTACAACCAGTTCGAAGGTTTCAAAACAAAACTGATTGTAAATCATTTTAAACAGGTTGTTACAGTAACTGACTTTCCTGTTTTTAAATGACCAATGTTTATATAACTGCTTATTTTTTCTTTTTCTTTTTCTTATATTTTACTTGGAATGTACTGTAAACTTTGTGCGCTAGTTAATGAACAGCTCTCGATAAGGGCCAGTGGAGGCCGACACTGTTGAGATAGAAGGAATCTCAGCTTTTCTTTTCCCCTGTGGACCACAACCTCATATACTATATATATATATATATATATATATATATATAATATATATATATATATATATATATATATGTTTATATAGATGGACATTATTCCAGGTTCAGCATTATGAAGCACAACAATGTGAGACTCTCGTGGCTGCATGGCCAGCATCCGTTGTGGATTCCATTAATGCTGTGGTCAGGAGCAGCAATAGTATCCGTGCGAGCGGAAACGTGGATTGTCCGAGATATTTCGTGAAGGGCCCACCAGTCCTGTTGGTGAACACCTCAGCACCCAGCGACTTGTTGTGCGCTCTGCACGCAAGGAAGTCTAAGTCAATGATGTTTGCCTACGGAAGTGGAGGACGGGTGCATTTCGTTCTAGGTTATCGTATGTTATATTATGTTAGTTGATGTACATGATGACTAACAGAGGTTACACATTTCCTTCAAACAGACAAGACCTGCGCCATCTATGAAGGACTCGGCGAAAATTCCCTTCGGACTGCGATTTTCGTCGAAAGAATTTCTCCCGATCTCTTGGAGGAAGTCGCGGGTGAAAAGAACACCTTCGCCAGCACACCTAATTATGCGTGAGTACTTGTCTCTCTCTCTATCTCTCCTCTCTCTCCCTGTATGATATATATATATATATATATATATATATATATATATATATATATATATATATATATATATATATCACAGGCAAGCCAATATAGGTCATCCCCGCTGATATATATATATATATATATATATATATATATATATATATATATATATATATATATATATATACATACATATATATATATATATATATATATATATATATATATATATATATGCATTAAGCTACAAATGTTCTTTAATATCCAATTAGCTCTACTTCGGAATGAGTATATTTCATATCGGTTAACCGAAGGGGAATTTTTAGTCGATAATAATTTCGTCCTGTCGTGGATTCGAACCAGCTGACAGAGGGGAAATCAGGACCTCAGTGAAGAGTCGGTAGTGCCACTGAAGTCCTGATTTCTTCTCTGTCAGCTGGTTCGAATTCACGAGAGGACGAACTTATTATCAAATACAATTTGCTCCTTCGTTTAACATGCATGAAAATATATTAATTCGGAGGTTGAGCGAATTGGATACTGAAGTACATTTTTAGCTCTATGCTTGTAGTATATGAATCACGGTGATGTGATAAACACACACACACACACACACACATATATGTAGATATATATAATATATATATATATATATATATATATATATAATATATATATATATATAATAACTATATATATATTTATATATATATATATATTATATATATATAAAACCTATCAAATTAAGATGAAACCTATCAAATTAAGATGAATGGCATCTGAAAATCTGAATTTGGATCTTTCTTTTTTCCATACCATTTTTGCGTCGATTTATTTCTCTTTATATCTTGGAACTAAAATACTACGTAAATTTATCAAGCGCTGCATATCGATTATTAGTTTTTCTTTTATTGTAATCGATATGTTTTCTTATAATGGTATCATATTTTTATCCTACTTATATAAAAAGATATTCATCTTTATTTAATAATGTACTGATGTCTGTATCAAAATTAGATAAAAAAAAAAATATTTTTTTACACTAAGCTTTGATAACGAAATAATATTTAATGATGTGTTTATTAGAAACAGTGATAAAAAGGCTCGTTTTTTTAGGAAATCAAATATCATATAAACAACTTGAGTAAACAGCAACAAAAAGAGATCATGTCAGAGCGTGTGTTAAAGCGCGCTCTATTCCCGTTCGGACATGACCTTAAGGACCCGAGCAGCGGAGTCGGTGGTCCTCTTTTCTAGTTAGTTTATGATATATATAAACACACACACACACACACACATATATATATATAATATTATATAGATAATATATAGTATATAGAGATAATATATAAATTATATATATATTATATTTATATATATATATATGTATATATAGATATATATATATTATATATCTATATATATGTCTCTGAGTATGTAGGTGTGTATGTATATATATATATAAATATATATATATATATATATATATATATATATATATATATATATATATATATATATATTTATATATTATATATACATACACACCTACATACTCTCAGAGACATATATATATATATATACTATACATATATATATATATATAAAATATATATATGTATATATTATATATATAGATATATATATATATATATATATATGTGTGTGTGTGTGTGTGTGTGTGTGTGTGTGTGTTTATATATATCATAAACTACTAGAAAGAGGACCACCGACTCCGCTGCTCGGGTCCTTAAGGTCATGTCCGAAACGGGAATAGAGCGCGCTTTGCTTTACACGCTCTGACATGATCTCTTTTTGTTGCTGTTTACTCAAGTTGTTTATATGATATTTGATTTCCTAAAAAAACGAGCCTTTTATCACTGTTTTCTAATAAACATCATTTAAATATCATTTCGTTATCAAAGCTTAGTGTAAAAAAATATTTTTTTTTTATCTAATTTTGATACATGACATCAGTACATTATTAAATAAAGATGAAATATCTTTTTATATAAGTAGGATAAAAATATGATACCATTATAAGAAAACATATCGATTACAATAAAAGAAAAACTAATAATCGTGGATATGGCAGCGCTTGATAAATTTACGTAGTATTTTAGTTCCAAGATATAAAGAGAAATAAATCGACGCAAAAATGGTATGGAAAAAAGAAAGATCCAAATTCAGATTTTCAGATGCCATTCATCTTAATTTGATAGGTTTTATCGTCGTCTTAAGCAAACCTAGTAGTTCATTCTCTCGATCGAATTGTTTAAGATCATTATGCCTTGAACAACATATTTATCAGAGATTGGAAAGCTCTCTTGGTTTTTGCCAAAGAAAAGCCAAACGTTTCTAAAAGCTTAGCCACTTCATTTCCACAGTAATCGAGTAATTCTCCAGTGTTGCAAATGTCCAAATTTGCAATACTGGAGAATAACTCGATTCCTCAGATTCATTGAAACAAAAGATTGTTTTCAATTGCTGGTTATCTTGATAAATATGGGGTTACAAATGCAAGTGAATTTTCAGAGGAACTGAATTGTGGCGGCCTTTGTGTTCCTACACTTGACATAGTGTTCTTTGTTCGTAGTGCATTCCATTTGTTTGAGAAGTGAAGTGAACCGAAAAAACACTGTGGAAATGACTTGGCTAAGCTTTTAGAAATGATTGATTCTTTTTTGGCAAAAAACAAGAGAGCCTGTCAATCTCTCAAAAATATTTTGTTCAAGGCATAATGATCTCAAACAATTCCGATCAAGAGAATGAACTACTACTATGAGATTCAGGGCCTCTGTAACACGGTTTTTTCGCATAACTTTTTATCTATGCATTTCATAAATTTAACTCTTATTCAGAATACACATTATATGTTACATTAAAAATAATTTTGACTGTATTCTGCATTACGTAGGTTGAATAAATTTGGTACTTACAATGTAAAAGTGACTTTTTTTGAAGACGGGCCAACTTACTCAGAGAAAAGGTTTCGAACGCACTCGTTACGTAACTTATGACAGCATTTCTTCCCTCTTTCTCGATGGATGATTGGCTATACGTAACGAAGGCTATACCTCTGGCAACAATGACAAACAAATTTAAATACAAGCAAAGCAGCACACCTTTATGAACTCTGAAACCTCTCCACTGATAATTGTCATAATGAACAAACCAACAAAATATGTTAATAAATACAAAAAACACTACGATTATTAGTCTAACTCCCAAAATAAATTTCTAAGAAATTACAGTCTACTTTATAGGTCACAATCAGATTGACAGATGTAGGGAATAGTTGGTAATTTTCAAAACATAGTAGACAAGCTTGATTTGATAACTGGCTATATCCAATGTCAAGCAATTTTTATTTATTGGCTATCTACCTATTTACTGAAAAAAAATAGCCGGCACCGTATTTGGCTTAAACCTTCACCAGTAATTATCGTCAGAATGATAACTTCATGAGGCTCCACCCACTTTGGCCTCGTTATAATTCAGAATAACACTGAAGGCTATCATGGGCATGTTGGATTACAAAATTTAACTTCTGGCTATAAAAACTAATTTCTCGAGTAGTTGTAAGAAGTGCTAAATGATCCTCAAGGATCCCAGCAGTTGGCCTAAACGTTTAATTCATATATATTACGCATATACTGTTGCGGCACTACTGCTACAGTAGTATTACTACGCTAGCACAGATACCCCACCCACATCTATGTATCGTTCCGCCATTCATAAAGTCTTCGGGTTTCAGAGCCGATGGAAAAAGGAGAATGAGTTTCTGACTAGTGGATGGGCGGGGCAACATTTTGTCAAAAGGTGCTTACTTTGCTTACGTAATGAATGTTTTTCGACTTTGGCTCGTAATCATTGGCCATGGCGTCGGCTAGTTCATTTTTACTCTATAAAAATTAAAACTATCGGGTTTAGGTTATTGATAATGCTGACAAAATTTGTGTGTGGTTGTAAAATATACATATGTCAACTTTCAGCTACATCCGATGCTTGACAAGGAGCAAAGTCCAAAAAACCGTGTTACAGAGACCCTGAACCTCATAGTAGGTTGCTTAAGACGACGAGAAAACCTATCAAATTAAGATGAATGGGCAACTGAAAATATGAATTTAGATGCTTTCTTTATTTTTCATTGCATTTTTACACTGATTTATTTCTCTTTATATCTTGGAACTAAAATACTACGTAAATTTATCAAGCGCTGCCATATCCACGATTATTAGTTTTTCTTTTATTGTAATCGATATGTTTTCTTATAATGGTATCATATTTTTATCCCTTAGGTAAAAAAATGTTGCATCTCTATTTAATAATTGTACAGATTTCATGTAATAAAATATAATAAAAGACATAAAAAAAAAATTAGATTTTTTTACCCTAAGGTTTGATAACGAAATATTTAAATGATGTTTTATTAGAAAACAGCGCGGTAAAAGATTTGACATTTTTTGGGGAAATCAAATATATAAAAAAACTTACTTAAACAACAAAAATGTTAATGTAAGAGCGTGTGTTAAAGTGCGCACTATTCCCGTCTGGGACCCGAACTTGCGAGGACCTGAGAAGCGGAGTTGGTAGTCATTTTTCGAGTAGTTTATTTTATATATATATATATATATATATATATACTATATATATATAATATTATATTATTATATCATTATTCATTATATGCTGTTGCTTTCGTAATACATCATCCTCTCTTTAACTGTATGAAGTGTTTTGAAATATAGTTTTCAATATTTTCAGATTCCTTATTTAGCTTAGAGTTAATATGTTCTAATAAAAGATGTTCAGATTTTGCTTAACATAATTTAAAAATTAAGAATAAACTAGAATGTGAAAAGAGAGAGAGATTAGCATTGTTGTTCACACTCGAGATAAGGAGGGAACTCGAAAGTCTCTGTTTTGTTTTGGAACCTGTTAATTCTTTCTTGCTCGAGTCTGTTTCGGAACTTGTACGTCTTTGTTGAGAAACCATGTGAAAATTCACCATTTTCGGTAAAGTTACGTCATATTAGAAGCTTCTAAAAGCATTGCCATCTTTCGCAAGCATAAAACGTTTCAAATACGTCTGATACCTTTCATTTCCCATATGTAGTTAGAGATGTTTTTGTATTGAAAACTATCTAATATACTAGGAAATTAACTCTTATATCTCTCCTTCTGTCAAAAGAGAATTTGTAGACTCGTAAGTAGCTTTAATTTTGAAATGAAAAGTTTGTGACGTCACCAAGGGAATGAAAAAAAATTCTTGGATTCGAGAAGAATCTATAATAATATCTTTTACTTTAAAGGACTTTTATTGTCTTAAATCGTGTAATAATAAATATTAGTTATGACTGTAATCTCACTTTCGTTTTACTTATTGTTTTGAAAGAGAATTTTTACGATACTAGCTGAACGTCAGGTCCAAAACGATTTGAGCCCATCAGGTCTGTATGTCTCGCCCATACAAGAGAAATGTGGTCATTCTGAGACTTGCTATCGTATTACATAGAAGGGCGGTCAGAAGCCTTTCTCTCTCTCTCTCTCTCTCTCTCTCTCTCTCTCTCTCTCTCTCTCTCTCTATCCTGTGCGAGAAATTTTTGATTTTACATTAACGTAAAGATTTTATACTTAGTGATTGGCCACTCGTAAATTTTAGATTTCGTATTTCTTAGAGTTATTTAGTCAATACTTAGTGCTTATTGTGGAATCGAACAAACATTGTACAAGTGTGTAAAGACACCTTTCTTTTTTTGAAATTGTGAATTGTTTGTTTATGGTGAAATTTGGAGCTAGCTGCAGCAGAAACAATTGGTACTAAGGTAATATGTTATTATAAGTTTTTTTCTTAGTTACAACTTAAAAAAACAGATTTACATTGGTTTGGTGAAACTTAAAAACATATTTACAGTGGTTTGCTGAAACTAAAACATATTTACAGTGGTCTGGTGAAACAATTTCATTTTTTACACATTGCAAATTTTGATGTTCTGTGTTTGTTTCTTTTAAATTGATTTTTAGTGCATTTATCCATTTTTATTATTGAACTGATTTTTTGTGCAATTGTATATTTTCCTATTGAAGTGTGTTTTTTTATATTCTGTGTGATTAATGCTTTCTTTTTGCAATTTTAGTACTTTCCACATTTTTTTGTGTTTTCATTTCCATTCACAATTTGATTAACTTAATTGTTTTCATTAATTAATCGTTGCATATTTAATTGAATTTAACACTTGTGAATTAATTTGCATTTACTTATAATTCTTTTCAAGTTTTATTGTTCTTTAGCACTTGTGAATTATTTCCAAATTTTAGTTATTGCCTACACTTGAATTTCAAATTGAATTAATTAATTCTGAATTTTTGTGATAAAATCAATTTTGAATTAATTTTACCTAATTAATTCTAGAATTAATTAAACTTTGTGTTGTTTTCAAGTAATAGTAAATTTACTTGAGATTGTGACTTTTACTTATAAATTTTGAATTTAATTTAATAATAAATTTTTTGTATTTAAAATTCTTATAAGTGTTTTTCTTTTTTACCAGTATATTTAATTTTGTTAGGTAGAAACATAGATGGGGTACTGAGCTGTTTTCCTTCAATTTAATTGATCAATTTAATTACATATAAGATTACCTCACACCTGATTTTCTGCAATACTGATAAGTTGTGTAATGGATTACTGTTGCCTTTAGAGTATTCAGTTGTATTTTACCTGTGATGAAGGTTCAGGTGTGTGGCTGTGATGAGGTAATATTTAATGATTGGTAAGTGTAGTAAACCAGATACTTAGCAATTTATCACAATATATTATATATATATATATATATATATATATATATATATATATATATGTATATATGTATATATGTTTGCATATGCACATGTATGTATGTATGTATGGATATATGTTTGTATGTATACAATGAACCCTGGATGATAATGGGTTCTTGGCACTTAAAGGTTCTTTTTCTGATTGTGAGTCCGTATCAATAGACAATTGGTAGGAACCTCTGCCAGAAGTAGACAACTCATTGCAGAAATCTCAGAAAGAGGAGGAAGGAGGCAAAGAGAACACCGGGGAAGACACACATGACTTTATTGCAATAATTACACGGAACCTAAATGGTGCTGCTCTTAACCTCTGGAATGAGGGAGGAAAAGACACACAATCACAATCACCATCCATTCGCTTTGCTAGCTTTTCATCAATAGATAAAGGGATAAGAAAGAAGTAGAAGGCAGGAAAAAACCCTCAGTCACGGCCCGGTGGTGGTCTCTGTTGTTGGCACCTATGATGTTGCCAGATGCATGATCATGGCTAGAGGGCTGGAATTTAGTATGTTTGGAGGGTGGATGACCAACGTACCAATTTGCAGCCCTCTAGCCTCAGTAGTTTCTATGACCTGAGGGCGGAGAGAAAAAGTGCGGACGGACAGACAAATAACCATCTCAATAGTTTTTTTTACAGAAAACTAAAAAAACTATACAGATATAATTACAAAATAACAGACTTTAAACCTAATTATCTCCATAACAATAGATTACAAAATAATAATAGGGGTGTCTATGAATTGTCCCGTCACAAGTAAACTCGGTAGGGTGTAGACAGAACCTCCATATAGAAAACACACTAAGCAGATCTTACTTTTTTCAATGCTGGGAGGGCCCGTAACGGTTCCAGAATGCCAGCAGGCTGACAGGTGTAACAACACCACACAGGACACTCTGCAGAACCCAGGAGAAATAATTGGCAAAAGAGGAGCCATCAGGCATGAGAGTCCATCAAGGTGGACGCCGATGCAGCATATGGCTCTCTTGGTGGTAAAGGAGTTGGCAATGCCACCATTAAACGAGAAGGAAGAGGCCACGAGTGTCAGATGCTGCCTTCAGAAGGAAGCAGATGTTGCCAGAAATCCTCTGGAGCGGGACACACTCTAAACTGAAGACCCCAGACTCCACAGCAAATCTTGCAAGAGAGTCAGCAGCAGGCGACAAACAACCAGACGATCACCAACAAGCATGAAAACTGAAACATTCTCAGATGGGTGATGTTTCCATTAAAACATAACTACCGCTAAGGGCAGGTGAAAGACCCATGTCCAGCCTACAACAGTCAACAACATAAACAAAAGAACAAAACAAACAAAAGTGGACCAAACTAAGAAAATATCATACTTTACATTAAATAATTGGGTCTGCAAGAAATAATTGATGTTACTTCCAATACAGTAAGTCATTTATTACCAAATTCAACCAACTTCGGAAATAATACCAAGTGGGGATCATTTGTCACCTGGAAGTTTTGAACCCTCAAATAGTTGGAAGTTGACGACTTTATAGGAACGGAACCCACTTAGCTGTCAAGAGAAGAATGAGCTGATTTTTGTACATAAGATCGATACGAAGGTAGAGTCATCACTAACTTTGACCTCTCTTGAGCCCATTGGTTATTTATGTCTCTGTGAAGCAGTTGGTGACGGAATGAGTAGTTTGTCACTAGGGACGCCATATTGGTGTTATTTCCCAAGTTGAGTGAATTAGTATTAAATGGCATTTGTGGCAGAAGGTTGTCATTATATCTTTTACACACACACACACACACACAACACACATATAATAATAATAATAATAATTAATAATAATAAAATGGTGTCTTGTGATATAATAATCCAAGTTCTATAAGTATCTCTTCTATTCTCACTGACAGGGATCGCACGAAAGAAATGGTAGTCGACCGTAACCTAAGCACCTATTACCAATCGTATAGCGGAGATCCCTACCCCTTCTGGATGGTCGATTTGAGGGAAGAATCCGGACCGTGTATCAGGTCAGGATCCTCCTTCTGACAGCAACTTCAGGAATATTGAGGTAATTTTTTTTCCTCTTTCTTCCTATTCCTCTCTCTGTCTTCCAGGTTATGTATTATTTACTGGAAGAATGGAAATGGTATATAAAATTCTTTAGGCCAAAGGTTAAGTGCTGGGACCTGTGCGGTCACTAGTGCAGAGAATGAATTTACGAGTAAAACTGTTTATACATGTAGTGCACACACACACACACACACACATATATATATATATATATATATATATATATAGATATATATATATATATATATACACACACACACACACACACACACACATATATATATATATATATATATATATATATATATATATAATATATATATATATATGATTATAATCACTAGCAAGTGATTAATTTATCACACATATATTGTAAAGAGGGAAGGGGGCTTACCACAGGATAACGGTATCACTAGAATTCTGGATGGTGACCATAGAAGAAAAGAAAATGAACTGAAGCTTCCCAGGAAAAAGGGAATTTTAGATAAACTCTTGGGATAATTAGAATCACATATATTTGCAATAACACGAATCAGAAGATGGGAATAATTAGGACACTTAAATGTGATCCTGTCGGAGCACTAAATTAAGATGAACTGGTGGACTGGATGCCGGGGATTTCACTTCAAGGGTACTGTGAATCGAATTGCAATGGGTTTACCACGGCAGTGAAAGCACACTCAAAGCTGCTCAAGGATCCACAGTGAGAAAACTCTGTCTGCAATGAAGAATGCATGCAATTAACTGATGGAATTAGCTCAAATAAGGTTTTAAGGATGCACTGAAGGTACCAAAGGATCCTTGGAAATAACACTTAAATCCACTTAAGAACACAAATAATAACAAAGCCAGGTCTGTACGAGAATTGCGTTGGAAACATGGAAAATGAAATAGCAAAAGAAAAAGGAAAAAGGAACTACATGACAGGCAAAACTCGAATTCCTGGCATGGTACCTTATGCAGGAGAGATGGGTCCTCGTAGATGCGCCGATGATGTGAGGGGGGAGGGGTATCGAGGTAACTGGCACTGGAAGTATACAGGACTGTGAGTCAGCCATGTGGTTTGGGAAATGGCTCTTAGGGAGTGGAGGTCAAAGGGTAGTGGGTGGTAGGACTGAGTCCAGTTTTGTCTCTAAAGGCCTGTCCACACGACAGGGCCTGATCGGCGTGCTCCGTGGTTGACGGGCAAATTCTGGCGGACTTGTCCATGAATGTTGTCCACACGGGTGAGGCGATGGAGAGGTGGGCGTGCCCGACGATGCCAGTAGTGTGTTCAGTGCGGTATGATAAACATGGTGCCTACCGCAAGGAAGAAGATATTGTGTAGCATGATAATTGCTTTGTGTGTGATGAAAAAGAAGAGAATATGGTGCAAACAATGGCTCAGTAAAAGAAATATCAGGGTCGAAGCTCAAGCCATCGGGCACCACCATGGTGATTTTGCTACAAGACCCATCGGGCAATTTGACGGTTTGCCCGTCAAGTGTGCCCGTTAGAGGGGAAGTCCGCTGATCAGGCCGATCGTGTGGACAGGCCTTAACGAGATGCGTCGTGTTGGTCCTCTTATCCATTCGCCTAGGATTAATGTACCATTCTTGGAAGAGTCATCCATTTTCTATTGTGCCACCTTGGCCTCGTGTTTTGCTCTGTGGACTACACGGGTGATCTTGTGTCACATGGTCGCCCAACTTTCTCTATTGATGCTTGGGCCGGCTATCCTGGATTAGAGCCTCCTGTGGCTCTGACTCAGGAACTCCCCAAAATAGTACGTTTGGTGATCATATGATTGAAGCTTGTCTACAAGGCTGGCGAAGTGACCTGGAAAGGGGTTTTAATGTCGTCAAATGGCCTAAGAAGGGAATGAATTGGCTGCCAAAGGAGAGGAGAACAAGAGCTTTGTAGGAGAAGCAAATTCTCTATAACTGTTAATTTCGACAATAATATAAACTTATTTTACTTTAACATCTTTTGAAAATGATGTTCTGGAAAGGATAGTTGGCTTGGAAAGAGTGCCCTTCATTGTAACTCCCCCAAACAAGTGAAACAAGTAGACATATCACATCTTAAATTGGGTGAGAATGTCTACAACCAAGACAACTTTACTTTAACAATGTGTGCTCTGTTATTTCCCTTTGTTGCTGTAATTTGCTTAAAATTAGTATTTCTGCAGTAAAATAAAACAAAGTTATTTCACTTCAGTGTTAGTAATTAGGATCTCCCAGAATAGAATTACTACTGGGCTTAAATGACTTGAGAAATTTTGTTATTAAGCTAAAGTAGCGCAGTTAGCAAATATTAAGAAAGTATTTCATGAATTTATATATCATGACATCATGTAAAAACATAAGATTAAGGTTATCAGGTTATTACCAGAGTAACATCTATATTTAATCATACACCTAAATATAGTGTTAACATTGTTAGGCAAAGTAATGCTGTTAGTTTACCTTGATGAGGCAGTATAAATGAGGTATTCATGGGCTTATATTAGGTGATGCCATAGTATCCGGTTACAAATGGTCTACAGTGCCAGATGAGGCACTAAAGTTGAGAGAGCCCAGTGCCTCTTATTTAAGAACAAATTAGACTGCCATACTTGTAGCTGAATAGTCTGAGAGTCCGGTACTCATCGAGGCCTTCCAATCTGTTGGTTGGCACTCAGGATTATAATAGTACAAGAGTAAGAAGTAATGAAAAGAGCAGACCGTAGTTGTCTTCTCTGTGCACGACCTGGGTGCCTTCTATGAGCTCTTGTGGAGATGGCTTCCTGTCGTGAACATCTATGCAATGTTGATGGATGGCCCGTTGATTTCTATGAGCCAGCAGAAGCGGTGAGCATCGCTATTCAGAAGCCGACCTTGAACGTCCAACAAGAATCGGACCATATACTCCCCTCCAGCAGGAGAAGGAATACACAAGCCAACAGGGACCAGACAGCGCGCCCCAACCCACCGAGAACATCGCGCCCCTTATAGAAGACATGGGAGGACCCAGCGTCAACGAGAACCAAGTAACATCCTTGCTCAGGTCGCTGAGACTCCGCCCAACACGAATCTGCAGCCGTTAACCAACGTAGACCATTTGGACACACACACACACACACGCTCACTCACTCAAATTTAAATTATGCACATTTATGTATAAACAGAAATTATCTGATTTGTACCTTTATGCATACTATAATATAGATATATATATATATATATATATATATATATATATATATATATATATATATTATATATATATATATATATATATATATATATATATATTATTTTATTCCTGTATTTAGATTTCTATATTCATTTTCATTCCTGTATGTAATTTTGTATTTTTTTTTTTCTAAAACCAACATGTAACATATTTAATTTTAGACATACATTTATGGAAACACTAGCATATAGCATTGTATTATTAATATTTATTTAACAACTATTTAAACTTTCACTTTTATTGTCACAGTACATATGTCCTTATGTTCTTTGTATCCAAAACAACGCCCTTAAGCTGTTAATCCCCAGACTAACCAGTACCCATACCTCAAGGTCATACCTCCCACACGATGAAATAAATAGGCCGAAAAGCCAGATTGTAAGTCAGTAGTCGCTTGATAATGCCATAAAGCGAAACAGCTGTCGCGACAAAATTCAATAAATGGAAGAAGGAAGTCTGCGTATTTTCACCAGAAATTGGACGAACGAGAATCTGAAAAAACTTCGTCGGTATGAAGATAACTGCAAGAAACTTATGATGCCACTAAAGCAATTGCTTTTAACGAAAATTGTATAAGAGAAAAATTATGCCCTAAAAGTATATAAGTATATATATATATATATATATATATATATATATATATATATATATATATATATATATATATATATGATATATATATGTGTGTGTGTGTGTGTGTGTGTGTGTGCGTGTGTGTGAGTGTATGTATTGATGAGATGAAGTGCTGTACTTTATACTAACGTAAAAATTCTTATAAAAACAATTACAGAGAAGTCGATTAAGTGGAATATTTTCTGTATCGTAACACTTTCTAGAAATATAATAAAAAAGTATTTTATTATCACATTGATAATTATGTGATGGGTGAAAAGGCTTCAAGCTTCAATAAATGATTTATGTGCAAATGTCTAATGAGAGAGGCTAAAAGAGAGACCTTTTATCGACATACTCCAACGAAACCTTATATTCATGCTTGTGTCTAATATCATGAAAAATTAGAATACTTTGTTAGACAGTTTTCTGTAGAAGAAGAGGAGGAAGAAGATGAACGACGTTTGAGAACAATAATTTAGTTATAAAGATCCACCCAAATGTCGTTGCAGGTGCGCCTTGGGATGAAGCTTCTGACAACAGGCAACTTCTCGTCCTACGTCTGGCTGGGAACATACAAGGTCCTTACGCTTTGTCTATGGTTTACCTATACTGCTACTCACGAGGCGTCCGTGGAAGGTACCTCAGTGTGCAGAAGGTCCTTCCAGATGCGTATAACTTGTTGATCCAGGAGGTGGAAGTGTACGCCAAGAAGAAGCCTTAAATGAAGGTTACTCGTCCAGGCCTCGAAGTGCTGGAAAACTAGACCAAGCTCAGACACTGGAACATCGTCAATGTTGACAGAAGACAAATTCGACTTCTTTAGCCCTGAATGATCTCACTTTTATTCCACTGGATGGCAATTCATGGTCACATCATAGAAAGTGCTTCAATTTCTTGTATCAATGCTCACTGTTCTTTCATTTTACGCAAGTTGTGTGGACATTAGGTCTCGAGAATATTGGTCGAGACGAATTCTTATTCTAAGATGAATATCTCAAATTCAGTTTTTAGTCAGCTAAATGGTTTAAAAAGTTCAGAATCGCCTGATTCATAAAATAACCTCAAAATGGTGGCAATTCTTGATCAGACGAAGAAGCACAACCCAAAACACAGCCCCTGTGAGGGTTGACGTTAATTTCCTCCTTTGTTATTTTGAACTTCCGACCAGTTAAATACTAAGCTTACGCTATTCCCACTTAACTACTAGATTACTGAATAGTGCTGGGGAGAGAGAGAGAGAGAGAGAGAGAGAGAGAGAGAGAATTGTCCTCGCATTCCAGTGTCAGCAATTCAAAGTTCCAAAGAGATTATTGTAAACAATTATTCTTGGGCACAATTTTTCCTTGTATTCGTTCCCTCTGTCACTTGAAATAATAATTATATATATATATATATATATATATATATATATATATATATAGTATATATATATATGTATAGATATATATATATATATATATATATATAAATATATATATATATATATATATATAATTATGCTGAGGACGGATTTTGACAACGAAGGAAACTGAAGCTGCAATTTGCCACAGTGAGATAAACCTATGATTTTTTGCTCTTATTTCTTCACAGTCTTGAAAACCTCCCAAATCACTCAGTTTTCACAACAGCAGATTTGAAGGCCCAACTACTTTCCCTTTTTCTGTCAAACTGCTTTCTTTATTGCACAATATCTTTGCACGTAGGATGCGTGAATATGCAGTCCAATGAGAAAGAAATGGCTGGGGAATATAAGTGCTTCTGACAGAAGCAGAAATCACTGTCGTATCTCACAGGACACACAAATGGGTAAAAAAATTATATGCGAGTGAAAAAGAACTGGAAAGCCTCCCTGAGGAAGCAATAAACATTGAAGGATTCTAGATATTTTTCTCAAATAATGTAATTATAATCACTTTACAGAGTCTAACGTCTAATGAATCGCTTTTCATCTGATATCTCATTATATTCCACTCTCAGGAATCCTGGTGTTCGTGCGCACGAACAAACCAAATCCTTGTAGAAGGTTCTGTTTGCATTCTTTCGTGACGTCACAATCAGGTGACACCTGCCACGCAGTCCACCCGCTGGGTCAGTTTGCGCACACATGCTCACGTCTCCAAGATTTGATATATTTTACTTCATTAGCACTTCTGATCATTCACCCAAAATATGCATTGATCCACAGGTTGACATCTCGAAGCTTTTGTGCACAACACATGTCGCTTATTGAGCATTCCAGTCGCTTCTCGACAAAGTCCGATGCTCTCTGCACTCAAATTCCTAATCACCGTTGTAGGGAAGGTTTTATATATATATATATATATATATATATTATATATATATATATATATATATATATATATATATATAATATATATATGGGAATTATTACGTTAACTATGCTGGTGCACAACCGGACGGCAGGTTAGACTGTTATTGACACTCATGGCGATACACGTCTTTGTGTGGCGGCCGACGAGAATGCGGGGCACTGGGCACTCGTGTCGACCTAGTCTGTGCTGTATGGGGCTCGCTAACGAACTGATCTGACTGATCGGCGATGTGTTTCAAATGCCCCATTCACACAGCATCGTTATGCAAGAAGCTGATTGGTTATGCTGGCTCCTTAGACATAAGGGGCCAATCACGAAGGATAAAGAGATGCGCAGCATTCTTTTGAACTGCCCAAGACATGCCAACTTGAAAAAGGCATATTCAAAACTGTATTGAATCAGCTCATCAGTCCCTCCCCAGTTCTTGCGTCCTACAAGACATACAACACTGATCTGATGATTTGTGCATTGCTGTTCTTCTTTGACCACACCGCGTTGAGTGCCATACCGTCCTGTTTGTGCAAAATTTAAAACTACTAGGGTAGAAGGCTATTTGGCGTGTTACAAACACAAGTTACAACAAATGAACCTCATGCCTCACAATGTGTCATACAGAAAACAAATTTAGGTTCACATTCAATAACGTCAATAAAAAAACATGGAATAGTCACAGCTCCAGCTGGAAAAGCTAAATTCATAAAAAAAAAAAAATTCACAGAACATGAGTCAACAATGAAACGTTACTCATAAGAAATTTGGCAAAAGTATAAGAAAACTTACGGAGTTCCTTCTGCAACACACCAAAAACAAGAAAATAAAAAATAAAAATTCAAAGATTACACACAATTTTTTTTTTCAAAATAATCTCACATTCCCACATCGTCGATGGAAGATCACAAATTTCTGACAAAGCATAAACAACATTGACTATGATATGAACTTTAGGACACAGTATAATTGGCACCAGTAGAAATTAATAAAAATTAGATGCATTGCAATAAGGTGTTTAATATGACATGAAATGCAATTAAGAATAATAATGCAACAAACAATAATACAATTATGAATACATTGACTCTCTAATGATATGACTTGGAATGGTAAAAAAAAAAAAAATAAACAAATTTCTCAGCAATAAAAGTGACATGGAATAAAAGTGCATAAACATGTTTTTATGATGTTCTCAGTTCACTTTGTAATGGACACATTTACTCATGACTCGTGTGGTATGCTATGGAAGGCACTACACGCACTTACAATTATGTTGATGTTTAATTTATCGAAGAGGGAGAAAGGGCCGCAGAACAAGTGACTCCTTTTTTTTTTCTTTTATGAAGAATTTATCTCGTGCAATTCAGAAAAACTGTCACTTGTCAGTCAACTCCCTTACACACTAGCAAACCCACACACACACTCAACACGTGCACAAAATGTTCACACAACAGCTGACTCCACTTGCCTCTGTGTTCTGTGCGACTCACCTACAGGTGTAACTGAAACATTTAACTGTATGCGTCGCAGTTCGTCTCTCTCCCTGTGGCTCATGTCTTACAGTACTCTTGGGAAGAGCGTCTGCTCTTCTTATTACTCTTTTTTTTTCTTATATGATCAATCCCCACAACGTCAAGTTGCTTGATCCTACGATCTTGTTGAGAAATTAATATTCTCAAGGACATTTCTGTATCAGAAATAAATGCAATTTGTTTTCACTTCATTATCAAATTTAGAAACTCTTTAATGAATTTATGTTAAAAATTCTGTCTTTAAACCTCGATTGTGACAAATGGAATGCATTGTCGCTGGTGATACTTTAACTATAATCAGAACATGGACTAAGAGAACCATCCTTTTTTTCTCTTATTTTTTTTCTAACACTACTTTCTACAAATTCCCTATCTGCATTTCCCTAACACGATTACACTACCAAAGGGCTACACAACTCGTTTCACTGTGCAGTCGAACTAATACTAATATTACTATCAGTGACAATTTTTAGCAATCACGACAGCGGGTAGGGAGACGGCTTCTAGGCAGGGCGAGGTCTCCCACCTCTGGGGGTGTGAAGGGTAGCCTCTCATCACATCCCCATAGTGTCCCAAGACACTATCCTGTACTGTTCCTCTCTCTCTGCCACATGGTTGAGATGTTCCCATTTTCTATGCAATTTGCTCACAGGTCAGCAGCTCTATTAGTGCTAGCAGCGGCGTCGGCGGTTCGCTACTGACACTAATAGTTTGCTTGTGTCTTCACATCGCATCTGGATTCTCTCGCTGGTTGCTGACTGTCATCTGACGTCTATCAGCTATTCCTAATTCTAACATTTCGCCATCCTATCCATACCTTAGGCAGGTATCGTGACTTCCTTCACGGGTCTAGGTAGGTAAGGAACTTCTGCACTATTCACCTTAACGCCTCCCTCTACTCTTCAATAGGTTGCGATCAGAAGTAGTGGGACTTCCCCTTTCCCACGGGTCAAGGGGAGAGGCTCTGGTTAACCTCTCTCTCTCCCAGCATTCTGGACTCGTGGGTGGACAGGTTGTTCCCTACTTCCCTACTTCTCAGGGGTGGGGATTTGCTTCCCTTCCCTCACAACAAAACAACAAGGTGTCCCTTGTTCCCAGGCACTACAATACAATCCCTCACGGCACTGGGGGGTAGCCAGGGGTACCTTCCCGGCATTACTTCCACGCCACCTCCTGCTGCCACCTTCCGTCCTTCCAGATGAGGCTGAAACTGCTCGCCATTTTCTGTTCAAAACACGTTTGTTACTCCTCTACTTAGTCTACTACATGAGTCGGTACTGGGGGGGGGGTGGGGGGCTCACGAAGGGTGTTCGTGTGCTACCACCACGACACCACCATCGTTTGACTTTGGCATTGTAACCATCGCTTTTGAATTCACCCACACTAGTTTTTATCTCAAACTTCCGCCGATTTGAATTCTCTCTCGCCCGTTCATCACCGAATTAGTTTGCAAAAAACTGTCTAACAGCGGTAATTTATTAACGATTTCTGCGATCGCACTCTTCGTCTGTTGGTTAGCACTGCATTTTTTGAAATCGCAGGGTGTGTGATTATACACTGTCTTTCTGGTTAGCACTGCGCTTTTCAAAATATTGGTGTCTGATTGTCAAATTAACGTAATTTATTTATTATTTTTTCTTAAATCAGCCTTGTATTCCTTAGTTTTAAGTGCTTTTCTTTTATATTCAGTTCAGCAGCTGTATTTTCCTGCGTTAACGTAACGTTTATTTTTTTTGCTCGGTGAATCATCCTCTTGTTGTGAATTACCTAACTATTGTGTTAACAATTGTTTTTATTTTGTTTTCGAGTTGTGGTGGAACTGTAGTACGGTGAGTGGAGGCCAGCCTAAAATAGTTCGGGCCTGACTATGCTCTTAGACGGACTCTCTTTTTAGCAGCCTTTTGGGAGATTGACCTTAAGCCTTTTGAAGGATTACTGCTACGAACATTCCCTTGGTGGAAGTGGTTGTCCATAGATGTGCTGAGGAGCCATCTACGGCGGACGTACATTTTGGAGTTTGATCATGGCTATGATATCGAAGGTGATAGTCACTTGCGACTCCTGCACTCCCGTTTCCGCCTGAGGATTTGGCGGAAGACGTGGTCGTCACTCTGTCCCGCCACGTAGGAGGCGTTACGCCAACCACTGTCCTGTTTTGTCCGTCTTCAGCTGCTTGTCCAGGAGAAGCTTAAAGGCTCGTAAGGAGGCACGTATGGAGGCAATTGCCAGGTAAGAGGAGATATCCTGTATTGTTCCTCGGGGTCGAACTCGACCCCTGTGGCTACCTGGACAATTTGTGAGCCACCCTGTTTAGCTGTTGGGAGTTTGAAGTGACCTCCGGTGTACGTTGTGGCAAAGCGAGGATTTACTCATTATTTAAGGATTAATTTTATCTATTTATGTGTATATACATGTTGTACTGAGTCAGGGTATTCATTGTCCCTCTGAATATTTGTTTGAATTAGTTTTATGTTTAGTACCACCACGGTTAAGTAGGAGATTTAAGGCTTTCCTTACTTTATTTTCTCTGGTCTTCCTTCTTTCTTATAGTTATAGGTTTGTGGTTTTCATTATTGGGCCCTTGTTATTATTATTTGAGCCTTTGGCATATTATGTCTTTTCTTTACTTTGTTAGGGTAGCTTTCAGAGTTAGGAGTCCTTGTGAGCCCGTTATTGGTTAATGGTATTTTGTACATTAAGTTTACTCACAAGGCTGATTTAGTGTTTAAGTTTACTGTAATATTAAATATTGTTAATTTATTCTGGTGTTTGTGTTCATTCCTCTACCCTGTGTACTTTCTACCCTCTACGATTCGTGTGTAGTAAAGTATAAAGAACTTGCATTACGGCCAAAGGGGTTGTAACAGTGATTGTACACTGTCTTTCTGGTTAGCACTGTGCATTTCGAAATAGCATATGGGTGTGTGATGTACATCTCTATTTCTGGTTAGCACTGGGCATTTCGAAATCGTAGGTGTGATTGTACACTCTCTTTCTGGTTAGCACTGTGCATTTCGAAATCGTAGGGTGTGTGATTGTACACTCTCTTTTGGTTAGCACTGTGCATTTCGAAATCGTAGGTGTGTGATTGTACACTCTCTTTCTGGTTAGCACTGTGCATTTCGAAATCGTAGGGTGGTGATTGTACACTCTCTTTCGGGTTAGCACTGGGCATTTCGAAATCGTGAGGGCCACTCGATTTATTCCCGTTCTTAGCACTGTTCACCACTTTTCTGCCAATTGCTTTAGCCATGACTTTGTTTTTATATAGTTCATTTGTTTCACAATTTCCCTCGTCGGCGTCGGCGTCCGAAATTCCTCTCGTCTCCATATTTATTTCACGTAATATCACTGTTTGTTGGCTAAAATAAATTAGCACTAACGTTTGTTTGACACCTCATAAGACCTTACCAGACCTCAAAAGACCTTATAAGACCTCACAGGACCTCATAGCAACCCACAAGACTCGCAAAACCACACAGGACCTTACAGGACCCCACGACTCACACCAAAATTATATGACCTGATCTCGGTCATTTGTGGGTTTGGAA
>NC_061103.1:47537698-47562698 GCF_015104395.2 Macrobrachium nipponense
GCAGGATGCAACCCGGAACCCCCCACTATAAATACCACCCAGTCGAATTGGAGGAATGTGATAGAGCAAAAAAAAAAAAGTAATAATAATAATAATAATAATAATAATAATAAGTATCTGGGGACATCCGGATGCGTGAGGCGACTTTTGAGCGCAAGACAAATGAGCGCCGACAATTGAGCGCAAGACAATTGAGCGCAGTAACATTTGGGCGCCGACATTTGAGCGCCAAAAATTTTTATTTATTACACGTAATTACTTTAAATTATCTCAAAACAGTTTATAAAAGGGAGCAAAATTACTGTTTAATCTTTATTTTTTTATGACATGTAAAAATTATATCTAAACAAAATCATGTAAAAAACAGAAATATGATGGCTTAAATTTTTATTTATTACACGTAAAATACTTTAAAATATATCAAAAGATTTATGAAATGCTTTCTCGTAGTCACACAAAATGGAAGATGGAGCAATCTCATTATCCATGCAAAGTAGTCGTATCAGAGCACGGCTATATGCTTCCTCTGACTTTCTCTGAAGGAGAATGTATACCATTGAAGAACGCTTGCCTTTATATAGGATATGAAATCACATATAGCTGATAAAATAACTGAGGAGCTATTTTGAAAGTCCCATCTCCCATCCAGTGCTTATTTTCTTTCATTCAATATCAAATTATCAGGTAGTTGGCCAAATATAAAATAAGCGATCCGGGTCACAACTATCGGAGTCATATGCAAGAAAATTTTCACCAGCATACGTGTTAGCAAGTTCTTGTGTTATATCTATTTCCCCTATGTTACTTGGAGCCGATAGGCAATCCCTTGCACTTCCGTTGTCGTTGTACTGTCCGCTGAAGGGAATGAAACTTAGGAAGAACAGCGACTACTTCAGGATGCAAATTAATTTAGGTCTCCTGAATGATTCGCCTTAATTGGTGCATCATTTGATGCTGCTGCCCTTTCGCGAAGCCGCATCATTGATAAGCTAGCCGCCGACTTTGCAGGATCTGGTACATGATCGTGATCACTGGCAAATGTGCGTTCATCTCCAAAAACATGTATCCTTCCTTTGCACTTTTCATTTACACAACGCCATGACTCTTTGCCACTCTTAAGCACTCTGTCGAGTCTGTAACAATACCCTTCGTATAATATATTTTGTTTTCCTTTGGACGATGTTATTTTCTCCATCTCGTGGGTTCTCTGAACCGAAATAAATCAAAACTAACTTTTCCTTTTAGAAGGCTTTGTTGAATGTAACGACTGGTTTTTAACGATAATAACCAACAATTATAATAGTCAAACAATAAATAAACAGCGTTGTTTGCTTTTCCTAAACGGATATATATAAATATATATATATATATATATATATTATATATAATATATATATATATATATATATGTTTCTAAACATTTTGTCTCTGAAGTTCTTAGTTTTTCTTTCACACCTATTTTGAAAATACGGCGCTCAAATGTCGGCGCCCAAATGTTACTGCGCTAAACTGTTTTGCGCTCAATTGTCGGCGCCCTCATTTGTCATGCACTCAAAAGTCGGTGAACCATCCGGATGGAGTTTGGAAAGAAAAATGTTGCCTTGGTCAACATGCAAAAGGGCAAAGTAAAAAGGACTGAAGGGATAAAAGCTTACCGATGGGAACAACATTAAACACAGATGAGACAGGATACAAATACCTGGGAATAATGGAAGAAGAGGATATAAAACACCTAGAGATGAAGGACACGATCAGGAAAGAATATATGGAGAGACTTAAGGCGATACTCAAGTCAAAACTCAAAGCCAAGAAATATGATGAAATCCATAACACCTGGGCAGTACTAGTATCAGATACATCGCAGGAGTAGTGGAATGGATGAAGGCAAAACTCCGCAGCATAGACCAGAAAATTAGGAAACTTATGACAATACACAAAGCACTGCACCCAAGAGTAAATATAGACAGACTATACATAACACAAAAGTCCTCTATCCTTAGTAGTGCTCTCCCTTCTTCCTTTTGTGTTATGTATAGTCTGTCCGTGTATTTGCTCTTGGGTGTAGTGCTTTGTGTATTGTCATATGTTTCCTAGTTTTCTGGTCTATGCTGCGGAGTTCTGCCCTCATCCATTCCACTACTCCTGCGATGTATCTGATTACTAGTACTGCCCAGGTGTTTATGGATTTTTTATCATATTTCTGGCTTTGATTTTTGACTTGAGTATCGCCTTAAGTCTCTGCATATATTCTTTCCTATAAAAATAGAAATAAGAAGGATATGGGATATACCAGTGAAAAATTGTACCCATAATCACAGGAAAACAAGGCACGATACCAAGATCCTGAAAAGGAATCTGGAAAAAACTAGAGGCTGAAGTAGCTGTAGGACTCATGCAGAAGAGTGTGCTTCTAGAAACAGCGCACATAGTAAGAAAAGTGATTGACTCCTAAAGAAGTCTGGGTGCAACCTGGAACCCCTCATTATAATTACCACCCGGTCGAATGGAGGACTGTGATAGACCAAACCCGCCCCCCCCCCCCCCCCAAAAAAAAAAAAAAAAACAAAAAAAAAAAAAAAAAAAACAAAAAAAAAAAAAAAAAAAAAAATAGTAGTAGATTCTGAGGCAATCTGAATGATAAAATAAAGACAATCTGGTTCATAAATGAGAAGCAACCATCTTGAATTAAACTGTTTATTCTCGTTGAGATTGTGGATACAAATGCAGATGGAAAATAAGACTTCACTGCTAATACATTACATAAATACTCTCACTGTAGGAGCTCCGAAGTTGCTATAGAAAAATAGAGTAAATACAAACAAATCTCTCAGTATAAGATAGTATATAAACTACTGTTCATTGAGTTCACAATACCATAAGTAACTTTATTCTCAAGGCTCTAATCCATAAATCAAGTAAATTAGCAGGCTTTATCACACGCCCCCTCCTAGATATCTTCACCAGATTAAGATCCTTAGATTCATCAGTATTCTCAACAACATCTTCATTCTTATATTGTATAAGACTCTCTATAGACGTTTGAACATTTCCACTAACATTACTTACATCAGAGAAATTCTGTAAATAATGGAACCTTTGAATAGATCGGCACAACACACCTTTAGTAGTTCGCACATCAACACATCTTACTATACTGTCCCTGATTGGAAACAAATCAGTAACTATGCCCAAAGGCAAACTCATTCTAAGAATATTGTCTTCTTTATTAAAAGTAATGGCTATTTCAGCAGCAGTGTTACGCTTGTAGAGATTCTTCTCTATTTTTCGAATAGCTGCTTTTTCAGTACTATACTTACACAGGCTAGTAGAGTGCCTGTGGAGGTCATTTTCACATGCGGGGTCAAGATCAGTGCATATAATTGTATTTCAATTTTTACAGGTAAAGTAGGATATCATAGTCATCAAAGTCAATGGCGGTTTCTCTCTCTCTCTCTCTCTCTCTCTCTCTCTCTCTCTCGTCTCTCTCTCTCTCTTTTTCTTGTAGTAAGCTGTCATCTGGAGCTACCAGACATCCTCTAGGCTAGGAAGCTGAGGGCGGACCGCTTCTGGTGGAATGAAATTAATCACTAGGAACCACTGAAACTACTATGCTGATCTAAATAAAGGAAACATTCATATTATGAAGTAAGCAACGAATAATCAAAAACCTTTCAGTGGGCCAGTATAACTTGCCCAAAGGGTGAGTCGGTAAAACGTGGGTGGGATTTTATAGTACAGGTAGCCTGAGGGGTTCCAAAAGTTAAACTTTCATGAATGAAATTAGTAAAATCAGAAGATGTTCTTTCTTTAGCAGGAGACTTTCATCATTTGTCAAGCTTAATAATTAAACGAAGTATATTGACTTATATTGTCAAAAAATTGGACTGAAGTGGACTTAAGCAAAGGGGGTATGGAACCACACTGGACAATTCAATTAAGGGGTCTAGAAAATTCAATAAAGGGTATTAAGAAACCCCATGCCCTTCATCGAAACTTGGAATATTTACAGACTTTAGCTGTTTAACCATGTAAAGTCTGTAGAGATTCCAAGTTCAATTTTCTTTCAATTCTTATGAAAGCAAAGGGCTTTCCAGCCTTCGAGAAATTGTGTTGAAAGGAAAAGGATGAAGGGCAGCGGTTCTTAAGCTTTGATGATTCCAGACCCTTACTGAATTGTCCAGTGTGGTTCCATATCCCCTTTGCTTAAGCCGCGCAAGTCCTATTTTCTTGACAATAGTATAACTCAATATACTTAGTTTAATTATTAAGCTTGACAAATGATGAAAATATCCTGCTTAAGAGAGAACATCAGTTGATTTTGCTTGTTTCATTCATGAAAGTTTGAAATAGTACCTAAGTCGCTTTAAAATATGGAATGACAGTATAGGTCATCATTCATCATTGTGCCCATGCAAACATTGCCACATTAAAATCAAGTATATAGGTAGCTGCAAATATCCAGAGATCAAGTCCCATTCCACCAGCATGCGGTTCTCATACACCCAAGAGATATGGATACCCCCTGATGTAGGGTACTGGTAAAGATTTTATGCCGAAAGGACAGAGATCAAGAACGCGATGCAATAAACAGCTATGAATCATGTAAGCAGTTGATTGAAAGCTACACCTAGAGGCAAATTCCTTCAACTGTGATCAGGAAGTATAGATAAATTATGGATATTAGTACATCAGGAACAATGTTACTGGGGACAAGCTGGTTTATAAGTAAGTAGGTTGGAGCTCTTAAACTAATGTACTGAAAAAGGAATGACTGCTGTTCAAATATTCTTTAACCCTCATTGGAGGATAAGCTCTTTTGATCCACAGTAATTGCATATCAAACTCCCTGATTCGAATCATATGAGTTCTATTATACTGTGCCACAATATTTGAACGAAATCGGGGCGAAAAAGTTAGAATCATTATTGAATGGACTCTGGTGCAAAATTCATTGTTATTTCTTACCAGCATTCACAATTAAATATGGTAGTGGTTCTCATTTCCAGATCTCTAAAGCCCAATGTCAGACACTAACAAAGACATGGTTCTTATTTCAAGATAACCACATTAGTGGAGCTTATCACTGACACTAATCGAGCTGAATGTTGCTGGTCTTATTTGATTTGTCTGCACTCTCTCTCTCTATCTCTCTCTCTCTCTCTCTCTTCCTCTCTCTCTTATAGTTTATTCTTTCCAGGGGAAGGTAGTGCCGGCAGTGCACCTCAGTCATTACTGAAGGTTCTTTGCAGCATCTATTTCATTCGATTTGCCAGACATCCTTTCTTATTCTCTTTCTTCCATCTAACTTTCCACCCTCTGCCAACAATTGTTTCAATATTATTTTTAGCACAGAATGGCCTCATAGGTCCCATAGCTTGGCTTTTGGCTAAATTTTTAATTCCAATTCCAATCGTAGTTTATTCTTTTTCTCTCTGTATATCGACGCCGTTCCCAATTCCGGGGTCCCCGGGCTTGACATATCCTGTTTGTGTGTATATGCGAGTGTGCCTGAGATAGTCTAGTCATCAGATTCAGATATGTAATTAAGTCTCAGTTTCTCTCTCTAGTCTATTGCCTGTAGTCAGACTTACAGGTGCCTCATTTCTGGTGATTCATCTCTTGTAGTTAGATTGATTTAGTGAATATCTCTCAGTTTCATTGTTTATTTCCAGATTCTGAACACACTACCATCACTTCCTTTCTCATGGCTTCACAGAGACAATCACAAGTGTATGACATTGAAGAAAACAACTTGGACACGACTTGGCTGTATTCACAGGAAAGTGACGACTCGAATCCTATTGTTCGTGTTTCAGAATGGTTCACCTGGTAGATTGAGATACTCGTCATTGCTAGACTACTACAAAGCTGAGGGTAATGTGGGTTTTACAAAAGGACTCACTACTAGACCGGCAGCCCGGACCTTTGAGATACAACGAACGAGATACTGAATGTAACCCCAACCGGTAGTTAGGAGTAGACTTGTAAACTGTGAAACTGACCGTCTGCCGAAAATATATGGGTGGCTTACTTAACAAGCACCACTAATTGCTCGTTAGATTTTGGGTCTAGATCCAATATATGAGATACCAGATGAAACTAATATATAATATATCTGCAGACTCTCCTGATTATAGAATGACCAGTGACAGACATTTGGAGGGTGGGTTCCCCCTGACAGACGCACTGAAAAGGGGGGGTTAATTGGATCTAGATCCAACTTAGGAGATACCGTGAGTAAAATTTTACACTACAATAGCACTGCACATCCTAGAGTACTGTGGTGGTAATGACAGACGTTTTAGTGGGTGGTTACCCCCTGACAGACGCCCCACAACGAGTGGGGTGGGGAGGGGGAGGCAGGATCTGCATCCAACATTGGAGATACCAAGTAAAATTTGTACTACAATTGCACTGCACATCCTAGAATGCTGTGATGGTAATGCCAGACATTTTAGTGGGTGGTTACCCACCCCCTGACAGACACCCCACAACGAGTGGGGGGGGAGGGGGAGGGGGAGACAGGATTTGCATCTAACATGGAGATACCAAGTAAAATCTGTACTACAATAGTTCTGGACATCCTAGAGTACTGCTGGATGCGGTGGTTAATACCAGACATTTTAGTGGGTGGTTTCCCCCTGACAGACACATCCTAACAGGTGGGCAGGGGGAAGAGCAAGCCCTGATAATGAATGTCTAGATTAGTATAGTGGGCTACTATTGACCCGTATTATACATTATCGTGATATAATTAATAAATATTTTTTCTTTTTATCCTTTCTATATCCTTTGTATTTATCTAACACAGTGTTTCCCAACCTTTGACACTTTAATGAACCCCTGAGACAATTTTCCTCATCCCAAGGAACCCCAACACACACACACGCGCACACACCTATATATATATATATATATATATATATATATATATATATATATATATCTATATATATTATATATTTATATATATATATATATATATATGATATATATATATATATATATATATATATATATGTAAGCATTTGCATCAATTACCTTAAGTAAAACAGAGGGAAAAAATCTCGCGCGGTATGTACGATAAAATAATTATAGGACTACGATTTTCTCACGCCATGTTTAACGAAAAATATATACTTATAAATAACAAATAATTAAATAAAACATGAATTCGTACGGAAACACCTGGCGATCGTTCACAAGGAACCCTAAGGTTCCACGGAACCCCGGTTGACGATGGCTGATCTAACACAAAAATAATTTATTTTGTTTCATATAATAAATTCAGTTTCATATTATTATTTTGTCAAGCAAGCAACTAACTTCAATTATATATAGTAGGGGAGCCCGGGGGCTAGTTGGCTACAGGGGTAAGTTGCATACTCAACATGACTTTAAGTTTACCCAATAGGATGACTGCAATACATATACTGTGGTAATTGCCACGTGGTTCCTCAATTACCAGCAAAATTCTATAGAGATAGAACGTAGGAGCTCGAATTTATGAGACAATTCTTTATTTTGATGGTAGTAAGTAAATATTTTAATCTTTCTGTTATTTGTTATAACATCTATACATTCATAAAGATTAGTTTTCAATGATAGCATAGTTTTCTTTATGGTTTAAAGATTCTATAGCATTAAAATGATTAATTCAAGGTTTCTTGGTGTGGACTGGTAATCGTTTTTGTACCAAATGGTAAGGATGGGCAAGTTGGCTCAAAATAAATGGGGCAAGTTGGCACACGTTATTTGATAGCAATAGTAAGCCTATTTATTTATATAATTTACGTTTTGTTTCTGGATTTTTGGAAGGATAATGAGATTAGTGTCCTATTATTTCCTCCACATTGTTCTCACAAGTTGCAGCCCCTGGATTTTAGTGTTTATAGACATCTGAAGAAATGTGTTAACAGGACATGTGATTCGTGGATGACTGGCAATCCGGGATCAAGTATGCCAATCTGTGACATTCCTGGTAAAGTTTCCTCGGCTTTACCTCTAGCTGTCAGTTATTCTGATGTTTTCAATTGGTTTAGGATTGATGGAATTTCAACTCTGAATTACAGACTATTTCAAGGTTTTGATTTTACGGGTGGTTATGTAACAGATTGAGAGATGTCCGAAAAGACACATGGGCTTCAGATCAGTCATCAGCGTGATACAGTTTAAGAACTGCTCTTGTTGATCCAGAAGAAAGCTCAGCTGAAGAGAGCCTGTGTTTGGTAAGCCAGGAGAAGTGTTGGGTCCCAGTGCAGGGGACTGTAAAACCTGTGGGAGCATGAAGACTATGACGAGGATTTATTTCACACCTGCCACAATTACAACTAGATGATGATCTGAAGTAATACTAATGCCTTATATTTTGTATTTTGGAAATCAGAGGGTATTTTTGCTATTTGATTTAAATGCAATGTATTAATTTTCTTTTAATTATCAATGTGCCAACTTACCCCATAATGTGTGCCAACTTACCCCGTGGGGCAAGTGGCACGAAAAGTTATTTTTTTTCTAAAGTTTATTGTTATCTTATGTTGAAAGCAAACAACAATTATTTTGCTCTATGATAAAGACGAATGTTAATATTTTTCAATGGCGGTAAGAATTTAGCTTTGTTTACGATATGAAAATTAATGTAGCGGTGGTTGGAAGACTGACACTATAAAGTAGCATATAAGTTCTTATCATTATTAGAGTTATTGCTGTAAAATGTCTATGTACATAACATTTGTTAAATAGAGTTACGCACCCATTAAATAGATAGTAATACATATGTAATATATACGCTATAGTCAGGGTACAGATCATAATAATTGTGCTACAGCCTACTCGGTTTGTTTTATCGAAGCAGGACTACCTTCTTTTGGTTTCAACTGACTTTCATGCTAATGAAATCATGGATACATTTTTGTATTATCAGTTTTATGAATATGAATATTGTTGCTACTATAAAGTCCGATTTTTTTCGGCTGGCGTAAAATTCGTCAGACATAATACACCTGGCTGAGGAAGGACACAGAGGATCTCTGTTTTTTAAACACTATTTCTACACCAAGTTATTTCGAACATTTCCATTCTCTCAAGAAGATTATGAATAAATACAAGAGCAAACTAGACAAAAAAAAAAAAAGTAATCACCTTGCATGAATGTAAAGAAAAAAAAGAGAAATGAAAAATTAGTGCGATTGTCAATTTTTTCTATCGTTAATGTTTAATGAGTCAGTGTTCAGCGAATTGTTAGGGTTTAGTGAGTATGCGTTTCGTGAATGTTTATGAGTAAGTGTTTGATGAATGTTTAGGGTTTAGTGACTGTTTAATGTGTCAGTATTCAGTGAATGTTTACCGAGTCTTTAGGGTTTAGTGAATGTTTTGTGAATGTTATTGAATGTTTATTGTGTAAGTATTCAGTGAATGTTTTGTCTTAAGGGTTTTAGTAAATGTTTTGTGAATGTTAAGTGAACGTTTAGTGAACGTCTTTTGAATGGTAGTGTTTAGTGAATATTTAGCGTGTAAGTATTCAGTGAGTGTTTAGGGTTTTAGTGAAAGTTTTTGCGAATTTTAAGTGAGCGTTTAGTGAATGTCTTGTGAATGTTAGTGTTTAGCAAATTTTTAGTATGTAGTGTTTATTAAGTTTTTAATGAGTGGATGTTCATTCACTGTTTAGTATTTAATAAGTATTTAGGGTTTGGTAAGCATTTAGTATTTAATGAGTGTTTGGGGTTTAGTGAATGAATGTTGTTTTAATTAATGTTTAGGATTAGTGAGTGTTAGTGAAATGTATTACTGAGTGTTTTGGGGTATAATGAATATTTAGTAAATTTAGTATTCAAGTGTTTTAGTGAGCATTTAGTGTATAGTGAGTGCCTAGTGAGTGTTGGGTATTCAGAGTGTTATTGAGAGTGTGTGTGAGTGTATGTTAAGTGTGTGTGTGTGTGTGTAGTGAATGTATGCAAGTGTGAGTGCTTACTGAGTAAGTGCATTGTGAGTGTTGGTGGTTAGTGATTGTACATTACTGTTTAGTTAGTGCTTCGCTACCATATGCAAAGAAAGTCCTGTATTTACACAGGAACCATTTATGATTGACACTGCTTAGATCCAAGAGCAGATCCTTAGGCCTGACACCACAATGGTTGGAGTGCTTAGGTGCGTTTCGTAAGGTAATTTTTCTCTGTGAAATTGGGTCGAATAATATAAATAATAATAATAATATTTCGGAAGGAGACCCTCTCGTAGACATGTTTTGTTAAAAATAACTGCTGCTTCAGCACTATTAATCTTATAAAGAGTCTTCTCTATCTTTCTGATGACGGCTTTCTCGTTGTTGCTTAGACTGGCGAGCAACGCACCAAAGGGCATGGTAAAATTCGTTGAGTCATTTGATTTACTATTGCTTATACAATTCTCTCTCTCTCTCTCTCTCTCTAACGCGACGTTTCCTCCTGATCGACAGGACATTATCAAGCGATAACTGCTGAGGGACTGAATTCCAGTGGTTGTTGTTGTTTTTGATTTAGCTGACCTTGTGTCAGCACGGGCTCTTGCTCACAGAGCAGCCCGTAAAGGGATTCCAGTGGCGAGTCCTTCTCCCCCTTTTATCGTGGTGTTGCGAGCTCTCCAGTACGGTCAGAGCACTTCTCCGTAGGTCGAGTTTTTATTGGTTCCCGGGAAGGTGACTCATACGGCGGGCGTTGACTAGTCTTGCAGACCTTCTCAGGTAGGGGGTATCACCGGGAGCCTCTTGATTGGCTTCTACCTGCGTGACGTCACCCCTGGTATTATTCTCATGTCCGGTGTTCGTTCCATGCGCGCTGGTACTTTCGTTAGGGGAGAGGGGTGTGGTCCTCCTCACACACGTCGGTATCAGGAACGCTTCTTGGGTGGTATTGAGGGGAGGTCTTTTCTTCGAGGATGAGCAGCGCTTCTAGGAGACGCAGACGTCGTGGGTCAGGTGCTCTCCCGATGATCTTAGTATTCCTGACGATGTCGTCTCTCGTGATGTTTCTGCGGTGTACTGCAAGGGCGTGCTGCCTAATGGCGCCCTCCTGGGCGTGGCAGGAAATCCTTTTTGACAGGCGCATCGGCGTCATGCCGATGTAAATCCCAGGGCATCCTTGGGCGGGGCATACGTATCGGTAGACGACGTTGGACGCTTCAGGGGGTCTCCTGCCGGTGGGGAGGGGTTGTTCTTCACATCCGGAGGTCTTTCGTACGCCGATTCTTGTAGTAAATAATGAGGGACACTCTCTTTCCTTCCTCCATGGGGCGGACTGTTCCTCTATTATTTTCTTCATGGCTGCTTCTTCTTCCTTGTATTGGTGGTGCATGAAGGCTTTATAGAAAAGTTTGATATCCTCCGGGGGCGGAATGTTCCTTCTCTCTTCCTCCGTCATGTACCACTTGTCAAGGGCGGCTCGAGTTTCTCGGTTTACGAGTTTGTTCGAGTACCCATTGTTAATTAGCATCTGGGGATGCTCGGTCGAGTTCGAGGTGTGTGTCCTGCCACGTCGAACAGAATAATACCAGGGGTGGACGTCACGCAGGTAGAAGCCAATCAAGAGGCTCCCGGTGATACCCCCTACCTGAGAAGGTCTGCAAGACTAGTCAACGCCCGCCGTATGAGTCACCTTCCCGGGAACCAATAAAAACTCGACCTACCGGAGAAGTGCTCTGACCGTACTGGAGAGCTCGCAACACCACGATAAAGGAGAAGGACTCGCCACTGGAATTCAGTCCCTCAGCAGTTATCGCTTGATAATGTCCTGTCGATCAGGAGGAAACGTCGCGTTAGAGAGAGAGAGAGAGAGACGAGAGAGAGAGAAGAGAGAGAGAGAATTGTATAAGCAATAGTAAATCAAATGACTCAACCGAATTTTACCATGCCCTTTGGTGCGTTGCTCGCCAGTCTAAGCAACAACGAGAAAGCCGTCATCAGAAAGATAGAGAAGACTCTTTATAAGATTAATAGTGCTGAAGCAGCAGTTATTTTTAATTTTAATAATAAAATAATAATAATAATAATAATAATAAAGAAGTCACTCTCGGCAGGGAGATCGCTACTCCAGTGATTGACGCCCTATGCCTTGCACACAGCTGACATATTAGCACATTCGGTTGTCAAATTTTTATGACTGTTGGAGACGCATTATAAATCATATTAACAATGGTAAATGCATTGAACAAACGTGAGGATATAATATGATGTTAGTGCCTGTCTACTGGATATAATGAACAAATAAAGAAAAAAAACTATTTCCAGGGAGAAAATAGCCGAATAATGGTCGTCAAAGCCAGCATTGATAGAATGTATTGAAACACATTACATAGGCTGCCTGTGGTGCGTGCCGGCGGGAAGTTAAGACTCAAACGCACTCGGCTGGCTTTAAACATCAAATTGTGTATCATTTTTATTTAAGTTTAGATTTTCTTCCCTGAATATATATGGTACCTGATACTTGGTGATAGGTGTACAGATAAATTTGAGTGAGGCCGCCGAAAATAGTGGACTATTAGATAACTGACATGATATTATAGGCCAACTTAATTTGGGAGTCAGGAGCTCCAATTTGTATGATCGTCAACTTCGGGAGGGGGAATAAAATGAGGGAAAATGTTTTCATCTTTATAGTTAGCTTATCCTGAACAATTCATTCACATTTCCGTTTCCAGTAATTATTTGTGTTGTGATACATCATCTCTTTGTGAATGTGCGGGTGTTAAAACGGCTCTTTATGATGGGACTTTGGTCTTAATATCAATCGAATTCCCATATCCGATAAAAATTTCATTTCATCCACACGAACCAACAGCAACTAAAGAACAATTCATTTATGGTAAGACACGTTGGGCTACGAACCTCGACATTGCTGCAGTGTCCTAACTATAGGCAAGAAAGAAAATGACCAAAGACGCTATTAAAGCGAGAATACTTATCTTACATTTCTTTTTTTTTTTAGAGGAACTGAGAGTGGCACCATATGACTGGTTTAATTATTGGCACAAATATGACTGGTTTAATTATTCAAAAATGGGTCAGCACACATACTTGCAGCTGTTGCCAATTGTGACCCCCTCCCATTCAGATAAAATACTTTGTGTGAAGTAATAACTCCAAACCAAAGGATAGTGCTAATATTATATATAGATATGTATATAGTATATATATATAAATATATATATATATACTATATATATATATATATATATATACTATATACTCTATACTATATATATGTGTGTGTGTGTGTGTGTGTGTGTGTGTGTTGTGTGTGTGTGTGTGTGTGTGTGTGAAACTATAGAAAGTAGACCAAGTCTAGTAAGTGTCACACATAGTATTTATATAGATGTGATGGAATTAATGAAGTGAAATATTCCATACTTTAATAGGAATTTTAAAAAATAACCCCGGCAGTAATTCTTATCCTGAAACATCACAATATTTATTGAATTTTTTGCCTTTTACATTTTATCAGGCTCACGATTTTCAGATACTTACCATATTTCTAATTAATATTAATATTGCCTATGATAGATTTTGAAATATTTCAAGGTGTCCCACTCCCTTCCCTTCCAATCGTAGGTTATGTCTGTGAAAGGGTAACCACCCACTAAAAGGTAAAATGGCACTTACCATCACAGCATTCTAGGGTATGAAGTGTTATTGTGGTACAAATTTTACTTTATATCTCCAATGTTGGATGTAGATCCTGTCTCCCCCTCCCTCTCCCCACTCCCCTACTCGTTGTTTGGGTGTCTGCCAGAGGGTAACCACCCTTAAAATGTCTGTCATTACCACCACAGTACTCTAGGATGTGCAGTGCTATTGTAGTACAAATTATACTTGGTATCTCCAATGTTTGGATGCAGATCCTGGCTCCACCCCCCCCCCCCCCCCCCAAGTCGTTGTGGGGTGTCTGTCAGGGGGAAACCACCCACTAAAATATGTCATTACCACTTCAGTACTCTGAGATGTGCAGTGCTATTGTAGTACAATTTTACTTGGCATCTCCAAAGTTGGATGCAGTTCTGGCTCCCCCTCCCCCTCCCCCCCCCCCCCCCACTTGTTGTGGGGGGTGCCTGTCAGGGTAACTACCCACTAAAATATCTGTCATTACCACTGCAGTACTCTAGGCAGTGCTATTGTAGTACAAAATTTTACTTGGCACTATGATGTTAGATGGAGATCCTGTCCCCCTCCCCCTCCCCTTCCCCCTTCCGTTATCCCCCTTCCCCCTTCTCAACGCGTTGTGGGGTGTCTGTCAGGGGGTAAACTACCCACTAAAATGTCTGGTATTACCACCACAGTACTCTAGGATGTGCAGAACTATTGTAGTACAGATTTTACTTGGTATCTCCATGTTAGATGCAAATCCTGTCTCCCCCTCCCCCTCCCCACTCGTTGTGTGTGGGGTGTCTGTCAGGGGGTAACCACCACTAAAATGTCTGGCATTACCATCACAGCATTCTAGGATGTGCAGTGCAATTGTAGTACAAATTTTACTTGGATCTCCAATGTTGGATGCAGATCCTGCCTCCCCCTCCCCACTCGTTGTGGGGCGTCTGTCAGGGGGTAACCACCCACTAAAACGTCTGTCATTACCACCACAGTATTCTAGGATGTGCAGTGCTATTGTAGTGTAAATTTTACTCGGTATCTCCTAAGTTGGATCTAGATCCAATTAACCCCACCCCCCCTTTTCAGTGCGTCTGTCATGGGGGGAACCCACCCTCCAAAATGTCTGTCACTGGTCATTCTATAATCAGGAGAGTCTGCAGATATTATATATTAGTTTCATCTGGTATCTCATATATTTGGATCTAGACCCAAAATCTAACGAGCAATTAGTGGTGCTTGTTAAGTAAGCCACCATATATTTTTCGGCAGACGGTCAGTTTCACAGTTTACAAGTTTACTCCTAAATACCAGTAGGGTTACAGTCGGTATCTCGTTCGTTGTATCTCAACGGTCCGGGCTGCCGCTCTATACTGTTCAGAAGGAAAAGGTCAAGAATGATTGCAATGTGGAGTCATTCGACATAACGCTGTTGTACAAGTGCCTTCGCAATGGGAATCATGGCCTGGCCCAGGACTGTGAGAGTTGGAAAGCACAGGCCATAGAAATCGCTGGCATAGAATCTCTCATAACCCCTGTCAAAAATAAAAGGAATGATCTTGCTCACGATGAACACTCACCCATCAAACAAGAACCTCACTGAGGGAAGCAAAAGAGATTCAAGACGTCTTGACTAGGATTCTGAAATTAAGGGGGCAGATTTACAGTCTTGAACTAGGCATAGTTAAACATGAGATTGATGATGTGGAATCTGCAATTCAGAAGTATTTTTCTGTTGAGTTTGAAGCAAATACATTTGAAGACTACATGAGGGAAATGCTCTTTGAAGCCCTGTCAGCCATAGTTAATAAAGAAGGAGTGAAGGAATTGCATCAGCAATACGTCATGGCTTACGAAAATGAAGTACGTACTGTAACCATTTAGTTGAGGTGAAACTCCCTTTAAAGGAAGTTTATACAGAGATGAAACTTAAAGAGGACTTGCCATCTGGACATGAGGTCAGTGTTTCATATTGAGGATTGTTTTGGGCAATCAGAGCTCTAAGAAAGCAAGTTATATCGTTGTAATAGATGTTGCAGCTAGGATTGGGGAAACAACGCCGACAAAGAAGATTGTATGTGAATGGAAATTAAAGGGAAGTTACTAACACGAAATACCCTCAGCCACAAAGTCATTCGATGATGTACTATATCACCTTTTGCGAGGGTTTCCAAAATATTCAAATCTGGTGATCTGATAAAGGTGGTACTTGCTCAGAAGGTATTCATCATACTGGATGGTCTGGATGAACTGAGTAAGTCTTCAGCTAATTTGACTTTAAGACGCATTTTGGAATAACATTGCTGATTACAATCAGACCTGAGAAGTTAACTTATTTGCGCCAAAGAGTGAATTTCCACAAGTTGAAGCATATCCAGCTTTTGGGAATTCTGGAAGAAGGGAAGATTTTGTTATCAAATACCTCAGTGAGATTGCTAAGATATTTCCACATGCACAAAATGTAAAAGGCCTACTCAGCTATCTGAAAAGAACTGAACATCGTTTAGCAGACTTATGGAGGCTGCCATATAACATTTCTCTGTTGAATATTATGGGCTTATGACTACACAAATGTCTTCAAAATTAATACTGCCCCAGAACTGTATGGAGAGATCCTCAGACTGTACAAAAACAAACTAAAAGAAAGACTGCAAGTCAGTACACCATCTGATGAATCTGTGTTGCACAGAAAGACTGATTACTTCTTGCATGCTTTAAGCAGAGAATCCCTGAGGACTAATCAATGATCATATTAACCTGCCACAACAATCCTGGAAGAAGTTCCCATTGAAGAGATGATTAGTGCATTCCTTAAGCGTGTTCTTAGCAAAGATGTATTATACTCATTTCCACACAGGTCTCCAAGATTTTCTTGCAGCTTTGTATGTTTTTGTTCCTTGAAATATCTGGGGAAGACCATGAGTATGATATAGGAGAGATAATGGAAGGAGTAACTTCAGATCTTATTCAGAAGAGAGTTTCACTAAAGTGAGTCACACCAATGTGGAGACGGTAATGGAAAAATTAACAAATAAGAACATGACCAGAAGAAGTGGTAATAAAACAGCTGTTAATTCGATGCTACTGTCAAATTTTGTAGGCCGCATAACGCACATCATTCGGCATTTCTTAGAAGAAATTCATGGTTCCTCTCAATTTGAATTAGCAAAATCTGAAAAGACATTAATTTGTCTGATAGGCATGTTTTATTCCGAAAAGGCTCATATTGCTGAAGATGTAAAACTAGAAGCTTTGGAGCTCCTCCAGTCAACTGGAATGAGAGACAGAGATTCATGGATCAGAATGCTCAACTCTGTCGAGTGTGACAAGTTCACCGCTGCTTTCATCAGTAAGCAGCAAAAGGTTTTCAGTGGGAACATTCAGATAGCAGATTCTTCTGTGTCTGCCTACATTGCTCTTTTGAAATCTTTGAAGCGCCCTGGCAAGGAGGCCAGGACAGTGAAGATTGACATTGCCAATGAGGGAGAGCTAATGGAAGCTCATGAATTATTCTACTTAGTCAGTTCATTCCAAATGACAATTAAGAGAATACTTATGACTCAGAGAAATTACAAAGAGTACATTGACGCATTGAGGAAACTCCCATCACCTATGAAAGGTAAAGGTAGAACAGAAATTCATATCACTGTTGATAAAAACTTGTGCAACATCAGGGAACTACTAGCTGAAGTAAAGCAACTCAGCCTAAAAGTTAGAAGGCTAAAAGTGCATGATCTTGAGGTTTGTGGTTCCAGGATTGATATCGTTGGATTTAGGAATAAAGACAGGCTAGAAATATCTGTAAATGAAGAGAAAGATTTATGGAAGCTCACTACCTTAATGGACATCATCAAGAAAAGCCAGTTTGAAGTCGGACTGTTTAAAGTCATTGATTTAATTTTATGGTAACAAAAGTTAATTTCATAGCCTACGCAAAAATGTTAGAAGGAATGGCTACAACCTTCAAGGCAGTAAGTTATGCTGAATTGCATTTAAATTATTGATGATGATATTTCAGCCATCGGCAGATTGATAACAGAGATAGAGAAGAAATGCTTTCAAATGAATACATTCCAAGTAAGAGATTTCGAAATAAATGATTACTTTGTGCCTCTCAATCCTGAGATCTTTGTCTCCGCAATGCAGAGAAAATAATAAACCAAGTGTTAACCTTGCCATCAAGGATGGTTCAAGAATCAGTAATGAATTGCTTACGCTTATCAGCATTCATAAAATTAATGTGGAGAGCATTTTAAAAACAGACTCAAACTTTGAGAGGTATGTTTATGTACTGGAACAACTTTTCAGATTCTTGCAAGATACCAGCAATGCACATGTCAATATACAGGTAACAGCCAGTCTGTTAGATATAATGGAGCTTCTGAAATGGATCAAATTTTATGGGTTTCACCTGAGAAAATTCAATGTTGGAAAGGCAAAGATACGAATCAGCACTCATAATGCAGAAGATTATCTCATGGCACTAAAATGCCTGCCAAATCTTGAGAGAAATGCTATTGAAGAGAAGGTTTCTGTGTACATTGATAAGATGACTCCAACTATTGGCACCATTCTTCATGAACTAACAAGAAAGGAATTCAAGGTTGTCCTAGACCTATATATCGCAGCATTTAAGAACCCTATGGCACCAACAGCATCCACTGACATCTAAACATTCTCTTTGCAAAGTAAAGATATTCTTCCGTCGTCTCTGTTTTTTATTTTATCACAGCAGCACAGCTTTCCTTGGCATTAATTCAATTTATTCTTATGTTGATATGAAAGAACTATGGACCTGAAGAGAGGTAGAATATATTTCCAGAAGATAAATCCAATAAAAGGTCTGAGACTTGTACCCCTTGGTTGGTGTGGCAAGATTAGGTTAGGTTATATAATCTGCATCTTCTAGATGGTGGAAGAAATGTTACAATATATGGTCTGAGCCCACAACCCTATCCATTTTGACCACTCAGTTTATAATTCTTCTTGATACAATCAAATTTCATCCTACCCCTTGTCAGTTATAGTCATTAATGCTATGTCTATATACTTACAGAAACCTGTATCGATTACTGCAAGTATTGAGGAGCCATTATCATTCTTATTCAAATCACTTGCACATCTTACCTAGCCAAAGATACTTATATAACTTGGTTTACATTAATGCCCAACGGAGTAGAGAATCATTTGTGAATAATTTGACAACATTGTCCACTGCATTCAGTATGTCACTGTAACAGAGCTGAAGACCGACCATGCACAGTGCAACTTGTCCTTCCTGAGGCACTCATATAGGTAACACCTGCGTGTCTGCAGTCAAGCCATTTGGTTAGCCAGAATCTGGTGTACTTTGTAAGATTAGGACAGTGTTAGATTTACCAGAATAATAAGGTGGGGTCAAACATAGCAACTTCACACCACGCATGTTGGAATGGCACGGTTTGCTGTCAGTCGTGGGCCTTGGCTACAAGAAAGAAAAAGAAAAGAAAAATCAGCTGATTGTGACCTCAGCATGATCTAAGCAATATACAATTGTGACATCCATGTGTACGCTGGGGAGAAATTGCCGACATACACAGTCATACATGTATGTCGCCAATGTTCTAGGCTACACCCACTTTTAATGTTTTTTTGCGAGCTGCAACTGTCGGGAAGGCACTTGCGACTCTCATGAAAGCATTAAGAATTATTCCCGACGTACCTAACGGCACATGCCAACGTACGTAACGACATGGGGACATTTGCAGCTGTTTTGTGAACAGGTTGCAATGGGTATTTAAAGGCCTGGTGGGAATTCGGCAATCATTCCCGTTCCGGACGCAGGCAGAGGAACAAGATGGACCTTCAGGACTGGCAATTTGTCAAACTGATTGTTGAAAACGTCCATCACCCTAAAACAGCACTGGCCATGGTGAATTTTTATTACTCCCTCTTGCAGTTAAGACTGCTGAAGTGCCTGCAGGACCAAGAGAATGAGAAGGCCAAGAAGCAAAGAAGAAGAAGAAGAAGATGTGGCCAGACTTACAAAGAAGGAAGGAAAAAGGTTATTACAACAATCTAATGAGAGAATTGGCAATTGAAACTCCAGGACTGTACCACAACTTTGCAAGAATAACAGAGGACCTTTTAAATGAAATTATCGAACTGGTTACGCCCTACATTGGGAAGACCCTCACATTCTGAAGACCCATTCCGCTAGGCCTAAGTGTTGCAATTACCTTACGTTTTCTTGCAACTGGAGATTCCTACAAGAGCCTGTCCTTCCGATTCTGAGTAGCCCACAACACAATCAGCGGTATTGTGCCTGTGACTTGTAGGGCCATAGTGGCTGCTTTTGGAGATGAGGTGATTCAGTTACCCATGACCCCAGAGGAATGGAAGAAGGTAGCCCGTGGGTTTCAAGAATATTGGAATTTCTCACAGACTCTTGGAGCAATATCAGAAGCAAGAACCCACTACAAGCAGGAACTCATTATTTCAACTCTAAAAAATTCTACTCTATAATTCTACTTGCAGTTGTGAATACAGAATACAAGTTCATGTATGTCGATGTTGGTACCATTAGGGTCCGAGTCTAATGCTAGTGTGTTTGCGAAGACACAGCTCTGCCGAATGCTTGATGGAAATGAAGGTAATCTGCCTGCCCCTGAAAGATTGCTAAACGAAGGTGAAGACAAACCCCCAGTCGCCTATTTCTTCAATGGAGATGATGCCTTCGCTCTGAAGAAGTATATGATGAAGCCATGCCCTGCACGAAATCTAACAGCACATGAGCGAATCTATAATTACCGGCTGAGCAGGGCAAGATGTACGGTGGAGACTGTCTTTGGCACACTACCAAGCAGGTAGATTGTTCACAATTATTACATTGTCTTTATTCTGTCTGCTTTTTTACAAGTACATTAATACAATATACCTTTTGTCTACCAATCGTTTTACATAATTTAACATAAAATACCTTTCGTTTACCTTATAATAACTAAATGACTGCTTTCCATTTACCTCCCACAGATTCAGAGTGTTTCACTCCCCCATTCAACTTCCGCATGATAGCGCCGAGGCCGTTGTGATAGCCGCTTGTGTGTTGCACAACTTCATTTTAACAAGAAATCCTAGTGCCACCACTGCTGCAGATCAAGAATACTCGGTAACACATGAGGTCCTACCTGGTCACTGGAGATCTGACGAAATGTTACCAAAGCTGACTTCCCCAACCAGCCCGGGAGCATCCCTGACTGACAGGGCTCAACGTGACACCTCGTGATATGTAAACTCCCCTGCAGGCTCTGTTCCTTGGCAAATTTCAATGGTATAATTGAAGAAGAAAGCAATAGAAAATGCATGTACATACTTCCTAAAATCAAACCTAAATAACTTTGTACATCCAAAGAAATTGTAAAATTGTATCTATATTATACTATATTTTCTTGCGAGTAATTCATGCCCCATTTTCTATATATTATACACAATCAAAGAATACCAAGAATACTTGAAATCCAAAATGCAAATTTTAATGGAAATAGAAATGACCTTTTCATTTATTATACTCCACAACAAGTGTCGTCTAGCAAAACCAGAAAACATATGCTTTGAAAGTAACTTTGGAACAGGAACAACAAACCCTGAAATAACGAATTGACCATTCACAAAGGAAAACAATTTGGAAAAATCTATTTACAATTCCTTACAGGCCAGAGGAACCAACCATTCTCCAGAACAGCTCTGGAAAGCACAAATAAATATCTGGCGGAATGAATGAGGAGGAAAGCGCCATATCAACACTGGCATTTTAATAGTCTTATTTTACCCTCCTGCTAATCCCATTTCCTCCAGGGAACGTTACGTCATTAGTTTCTCTCTCTCTCTCTCTCTCTCTCTCTCTCTCTCTCTCTCTCTCTCTTTCGCCTCATGGCATACAGTCAAGTCAGTAAAAGCATTGCTGAAGGAATAAGAGTCTGCGTGCCCACGCCATCTTTGGTGAAAGAAGCCCGCTAGGTGTGTGTTCATATTACTATTGGTACAGATTTTAGGTGGCTATATGCCAGCTCAAACACAAGCTTTTACGAGCAGGTAGTAATCCGGCGATGGAGCAGCAACAGGTAGGAAAAGAACGATCAGGTGTGAAGGGAATCTCCTCAAATATCCTTTGCTGGCTTCTTGGGTTGCTTTTCAGGGAAGTGTTTCGGGTCATAAGAGAGAGAGAGAGAGAGAGAGAGAGAGAGAGAGAGAGAGAGAGAGAGAGAGAGTATATTTTATATATGTAAATATTTCTTAATCTTCAATTTTACGTAGCACTAAAATTATGCATTTATATGGCGACAACATACTTACACCAGATGAACGAATTGGCTGCGCCATTGAGCGGTCAGCAGACGCATAATTAATAAGAGCAAATGTAGCCTTAATGCTTGATGCTAATACCTCGAATAATGTTTATTTATGTGAATTAATTGAGCCTGCCATAAAACATGGAAAAGAAGACGATCCACGTGCACTATCAAGCCTCATTTTCCGAGTTGGGTCATAACAGCCAATTTGCATCCGACTGCCTGTGTCATTTGGAAGGCTTTGGACTCTTCTCTTAAAAGCTCCGCTCCTCAGAATTCTCGGGAATAATGCTATTATATTTGTTGACTCCGCTCTCCCTCACTTACTCATTCTATTGACATATCGGGATTCACTGTAGCTCACTGTAGCTCACTGTAACTCCTGCCAGGCTCCCGAGGTGTTTCATGTTCCTGATGGAGGTACGGAGGCAGGCTCAGAGTCGAGTCGTTCTTTTGGAACTTTCAATATTTTCTCTCCTCTCTTCAGCAGATTTAACTTCGCAATATGAAATAGAGTGGGATTTTGTGTAGTCTGTTGTTATTTGGAAGGTTATACTGAAATTGTACTATATGACTAACACTTAACAATTTCTTTGAAAGATAATCTATGAGGAGTTGAGTCTATGTATTTTTTTATTTGAAAATTTCATGCAATTCTTTTTAAGTACTTGATAGTAATAATCCTTCCTACATTTCTTTATGAAAATGAATGAATGAATAATTATTAATTATCTGGCTTCGTGACTACCAGGATCGTTGCGCCGTCTTTATGGTATTGATCACTGAAACACTGAAAACCTTTTCTTCAAAGTGAGGAAGCTTTCAGCTGGTACAGACTGAGGGAAAGAATCTTTGATTTATTTAGAGTTCTTGCCATGTCGTCATGAATGTCTAAAGCTCCCAATTCACAAACAATATTATCATTTAACAATACTGTCAAGAAGGAGCAACTCCCTCTTACATAGGAAACTGGTTCTCTCGTGGGAGAAAGTTCCTTCACAAGAGCCTTTTTAAGGGTATGTCTCAGAGATGCCCTAATCTCTATTGATGGGTATCCTCAGTGCCAAGTGGGTTATGCCATACCTGAAAGATGACCCGAGTACGGAGTATTTTCGTCCAACTTTCTCGCCCTTTAGGACGCTGGTAACGATCTCAGTTGAACAAGAATATCGTATTTTGTTTTGAGATTTGTTGACCTAAACCTTGCAACAAACATTTCCGTGATTATCCTCTGCAGTGAATCGACAGAAAGACGAATCTTCCTCTGTTGAAGGAAATGGGAAAAGAATTTATTGTCTTTAGTCTCGAGCTGTCAAAAGCACTTAGGCGACAAGTTTACGAAACTGATACAAACATAGAACTGCAAGTCTTAGGTTATACTACAAAGGAAGACTACGTGGTTCTAACAGAAGGCGCGAAGCATGGCAATTGTAGTAAGTAAGACGGTTGCTTTGTTGTGCATGCAGATAAAGTCATTGCACGAAGCAAGCGCTCCTCTTTCATGCTTAATCCCCGTAAAACGAGGGAGAATTTAGGATGAAATTCTGCAACTCACTCAGACGATTATTATATCTTTCCTTGATGACGATTACTTGTGGCTGGCTGCATATTTCGTCTCGGAGAATGGCTGTCAGACTTCAGCACCGCGCATGCGTGGCCTCCTCTTCTTCTGAAGCTCGTAACCGAAGTTAAAAAAGAAGTAAATAAACAAACTTGCAACAGACAATAAGAGTTCAGTGCATGTGGATCACGTGGGCAACAACGAGGCAGAAGAAATTACATTTTGTTCTAAATGTTGACACAAGGGAAACGTACTAAATGTTGAAATCCAGTCATCGTACTCAGTGTTGATACATGACAAACGTTTCAAACGTTGATGCACAGCCAACGCTCTAAACGGTGGTGGTAAGAGGCCTGCGTCCAAGATGTTTATATACGTGGCACTGGGACGCTATTCCGTCATTTAATATCGTGAATGGCGCCATTGCGTGACAAATAATGGCGCCACATGCTGGCTCTTATTACCGGCATAAAACAGGAGGTATTGCGAGAGCAACATGCCATGTTCAGTGTATGTTGACAAAGTAACGGAAATTCACCCTAAATGCCAGAGAAAGTAAAGGTCACGAGGGGTCAGAAGGCGTTGTCATTAACGAGGCACCACCCCACTTAAGATAAAGATATATAAAGATGCAAACACATAAGAATGCGGTCCAGTATACTAATCAATAAAGGTTGTCATCTCGTATTTTATACAGAGTAAGAATGTTTCCAAAATATATTTTGTCATTTCATTATCTTTTTATTTATGAAAAATATTACTGCATTATAAACACCGATCTCTTTTTCACAGTTCACTTAGTTCTTGCTTTTTCGTCAAGAGAAAGAAAGCATCATTAGTTTGCAAACAACAGGAAGAGCGACCCATTTTTTACATGGTGGTGTCGAAAAGTTCAGTTCAATTTACTAATCTAAGAAAACCAGCCATAATAGTGATAGAATGTAAAGCATCATAAATCAATTTAAAAGAAAAAAATACAAATTCCTCAAATATTTTTGGTTAATTTGAAGGATTTTCTCAGCAAATACGTGACACATGTGTTGTACTCTTGTCATCAACTTGAGCGATTCAATTGAAGCCACTTAGGACCCTCCTCTCTCTCTCTCTCTCTCTCTCTCTCTCTCCTCTCTCTCTCTCTCTCTCATGAATATGTCTTTCTTTGTCTTCTCTGACATTAAGGTCATCTTCAAGTTACTTATATTATTTCACCCTTTATTGGTGGTAATTATGTTAATGGCTATGGACTCATTGAATACGCTATCATTATTAAAGCCTTTGAATGAAATGTAGAGAGAGAGAGAGAGAGAGAGAGAGAGAGAGAGAGAGAGAGAGAGAGAGAGAGACCTTGTAGTAAAAGTTCTTGTTGGCTTGGCAAGTACTATATCTCCAGCCTTATTGGACTTTCATGATAATCTCAGTACCAGAATATGATTACCAAGAGGACGTAACAGGCAACGATTATTTGAAGAAAAAAATATCCAGCCACAAAAACAGATTAAA
>NC_061103.1:47565198-47582698 GCF_015104395.2 Macrobrachium nipponense
GTCTTGCTGGTGAACATTTATCATAACTTTCATTTGTTAGTATATCAAATTCTTCATACTGTTTTAGCAATACTTTGTAAGTCAAACAATGGAAATAAATTAAAAAGATCATACAAAGACATCAAAGACAAAGAGCCACATTCAAAAGATCTAAAAAAGAAGTGGGCCCATTTTAGGACATAATGCAAAACAGCCTTTGGAACAGAACATGACGTTGCTTTTAGCATAAGCTGGTCTTTGCACCAAGAACAGGATTTAGAATCGCATCTGCTGTTGCTCTTAGCCTGAGCTGATCCTGTACCAACACGCGCTTGTGCTTTGTTAGCGCCTCTGAGCTGTCATGAAGAAAAAATGTTGCCGCGAACGAAAGAGGCGCGAGATGCGTCGTAAAAGAATGTTGTAAACAAAACCAAAAGCCACCTCTTCTTCTTCTTCTCTTCTCGTAGGTAATCATATTACACGCCAGAGAGATAAGAGGCAAGAACGCCATATTGGTATACATTTGGTTGTATTTTACCTTACGTGTATGTGCTATACGACAGATAAACAATTGAAGTATCCCATGAACTTGGATGTCGTATGAATCTCATAACATAGTCATTCCATCTGTTACAAAGAAAAATAATGGGGAATTAAAATAGCGCCACCGATGCCTTCAATGACACCCAATCACGCGCCACAATTCGCGCAGATGAAACGACAAAGCCTCTTCGGAGTAACCTCGTTGAGTTCTTCAAGCGACAGAGGACGACATCGTCATTGAATAACCTGCAGTTATTCAATTTCTGAGATATCTGTGATATTCAGTTTCTATGGGTAGTCAGAGAATGAACGAGCTGAAATGGAGACTGAATTGTTTTGGCAACAGATTTCGAATCTTTAGGGAAATGAATTCTGAGTGAGTTCTTTTGTCTTGACCTACCCTCAATTTTTGACTTAGTTCCCAGTTCAAAGACTGGGTCATTCACCGATGCCCGGGTAGCGTGTAGCCCGAACCGTGCCTTTGGAAATTGGATTCCTTAAATTCTTAGTCTCTATTTAAATAGAGAGTAACAAGGTAAGAGTACACGTTTTGCTGTACATTTTATGTACGTTGTACACAATGCATATCCATATTCATGATTATGCTAATACGAGAGAATGTATAGGGGTTTATAGCTCTATACCAACAGGCGAAAGATGATTTCTTTATAGCTGAAGTTATGAGAATTAATTTAAAAGATATTTAAGTGAAAAAATAGCAGAAGGAACTTGGGAATTATATTATTCATGAAAACGAAATTGGAGTCAATAGATCACAGAGGTCTGATCTCTTCGAAATAGTCCGGTACGGTTCCCGTCCCATTGAACAATATCCTGTTAAAGACGGAGCTATTTTAAAGAGAAGAAGAAGAAAGAAGAAGAAGAAGAAGAAGAAGAAGAAGAAGAAGATTTTTACGAATTCCTCAGCAGTGGTGGAACTCGGGAAAATTGCGGTATAGGGGAGCACTAGGGATGTGTGGGCGTTGGGGAAGATTGCTTGCCTTGGCGGAGGTTTTGGGGTTTCTAAACAGTCTTTGAAAAGGATTTGAAAGGGTGCGAGACTGGTGTGGACCTCATGATGTGTAACAGCTAATAGGAATGACGTTTAACGAGCTCGAATTTTTTTCTTATTTTATCAATCACTTGACTTTGTGTCTTCAGCTTTTCAACGAATTATAAGAAGCAGGAGAAAGAGTGATAAATGAGAGAGAGAGAGAGAGAGAGAGAGAGAGAGAGAGAGAGATCCGGTTATCACACTCCTCTTGCAAATACTTTAAAGAAAAGTAAGGCATTTGGTTTGGAAACAATATATATATATATATATATATATATATATATATATATTATATATATATATTATATACATATATATATATATATATATATATATATATATATATATATATATATATATATATATATATATATATATATATATATGTATATATATATATATATATATATATATATATATATATATATATATATATATATGTTGAAAGGAGGAATGTGCAGACTTATCATTTTTAACTTCCCTGGAGACAGAGAGTCCGGGCGACAACCTAAGAATGCTGATAACTCTTTTTTTGGTGTATGATGTTAAAGTTCCTTACCTAAGCATATCAGTGCCATGATGGCTTGTTCAAGGTGCCTTTGAAAACTGGCTGCGACCAGTTACTGAAGGGTGTGATTTCATGTGTACGTGTGTGCCTCTTCGTTCATAATGGCATCTTTAGCCAAAACTAGGGGAAGACTTACGGAGAGGTCTGTGGGAGAAAGGCAGATCCACTATGGCGTGTGCAAAAAAGTATCCTTTTGAGAGTGCGTGAAATTCCAGCTGCAATGGGCGGATCTAGTGGAGGGGCTAAGTGTTTCTAGTAGGAGGGGACTAAGTGTCTAGTGGAGGGACTAAGTGTCCTAGGTGGGAATATATGGAGAAGAGATAATTGGTGTGACTAATTACTGATTAAGACTAAATACCAGGGGGTTATCTGAGTTAATTGATCTGTGATTACCGTTCAATAATATCCTGTAAGAACCTGAATCATTCAATTAGTACTTTACTTTGAATAAACGTATATTTTTGTAGCTCCGACTCTGATTTGACGACCTGATGGAATGTAGAGAGATGAGAGAGAGAGAGAGAGAGAGAGAGAGAGAGAGAGAGAGAAGGCTATTGCCAGTGATCACCTTGAGAGAGAGAGAGAGAGAGAGAGACGAGAGAGAGTGAGAGAGAGAGAGAGAGAGAGAGAGAGAAGAGAGGGGAGGGACTGAGTGTTACCAGTTCACCTAACGCTCTGGCTAAACGCTTACCAAATATGAAAATAGTGGGGGCAACACTCCCGATGTTATATATATATATATATATATATATATATATATATATATATATATATATATATATACAGTATACAGTGGTACCTTGACATACGAAAGGCTCAACTTACGGAAAATTCGAGTTACGAAAGCAAATACGAAGATTTTTGGGCTCTACATGCGAAATAGTTCAGGATACGAAAGGTTGTTGCTGTAAAGTCCCGAGATTCGCCCGGACCACCAATAACAATTCTAAAACTCGAGTGCCACCAAACTGAGTAGAATCGCCACCATCCTCCCGTTCTCCCCTTGGTTTCCTGTGCTAGTCACTTGCCAAGAGCCTGCTCTCCGTATTGGTCAGCAGCTCTCCCTGATCCCATCATGTATCTACGTAGCGGCGTACTTTTTCCGCCACTCGGCAGCAGCATCGTTATTATTGTAAGCACGCGGAATTCGTTCGTTCTATACGATCTGGTTTATTAATGTAAATTCGTTAGTGATTTCATTGTAGTATTACTTTATCTTGTTGTGTGAGAACTTTACTACATACGTATACTACATAACTTAATTACGTACAGTATATACGTAGTCATGGGTCCCAAGAAAGTTGAAGTTCATGGAAAGAAGAGGATGCCTTCTTTGGAGACAAAGATGGAGATTATTAAAAAGTATGAAGCTGGCATGCGATTGAATGTGATCGCCAAGGAATATGGTCGAAGTCCGTCGACAATAGGCACCATCCTTAAGCAGAAGGAAGCCATCAAAGCAGCTACACCTTCCAATGGGCGTGACTATTTTGTCTAGCAAGAGGAGCCATGTGCACGACGAGATGGAAAGGCTGCTTCTTGTCTGGATAAAAGATAGAGAAATCGCTAGCGATACGATAACTGAGACGGCAATCTGCCACAAGGCCAGTGCTATTTTTCGGTGATTTGATTCCCTGCCCAGCCGAAGACGATGGAGAAGATGACATCGTGCCAACCCCAGACTTCAAGGCTTCGCATGGGTGGTTCGAAAAAATTCCGTAAACGGACTGGCATCCATTCAGTAGTGCAGCCTGTGGAGGGCGGCCCAGCTCGGACAAAACCGAAAGCGGCCGAAGCCTTTTATTAACGACATTCGACGAGATTGACGAATCACCGAAGGCTACAGTTCTTTCCAGCAAGTCTTCCAACTGTGATGAGACCTGGACCTTTTTTTGGAAAACCAAAATGCCTCCGTTGGGACGTACATCATGGAAGAAAGAAGAAGCTACCCGGGCATAAGCCTATGAAAGACAGGCTTACGCTCGCACTTTGTTCGAATGCCAGTGGGGATTGCAAGGTCAAGCCCCTACTTGACTATCATTCCGAGACTCCTCGAGCCTTCAAGGCCCACGCAAAGTGCTTAAGGAGAAGCTTCCAGTGATGTGGAGGGCTAATGCAAAAGCCTGGGTAACGAGACTTTTGTTCACCGAGTGGGTAAATCTGTGTTTTGGCCCGACAGTGAAGAAATTCTTGGAAGACAAGCGCCTCCCTCTGAAATGTCTGCTGTTGTTGGACAATGCCCCTGCTCACCCTCCTGGCCTTGAGGAAGATATCCTAGTGGAGTATTCTTTTATCAAGGTTGTTTATCTTCCGCCTAACACCACCCCTCTCCTCCAGCCCATGGACCAGCAAGTGATATCGAACTTCAAGAAGCTGTATACGAACATCTTTTCAAAAATTTTTCGACATCACCAATACCACAAACCTCACCTTGCTTGAATTTTGCAGGGAGCATTTCTACTCATTGTGATATGCATCTGACACACCCGATCAAGCTTGGCAGGAGGTTTCGAGGCAAACCTTGAATTCTTTGTGGAGGAAACTCTGGCCTGATGCCGTATCCACCCGAGGACTTCGAGGGATTCAACGTGGGCGAAGCTGGTGCTGCAGATTCAGGAACAGTTGATGATCCTGAAACTGTTTCGCAACCAGATCTTGACGAGATCGTTGCACTCGGCAAGTCCATGGGGCTGGCTGTCGACGAGGACGACATCAATGACCTTAAGGAGCACTAAGAGGAGCTTACGACGGATGACCTGAAGGAGTTGGAGGCCACTCAACATAATGTCGTTCAAGAAGAGTTTCTCTAGTAGCGGCGAGGAGGAGGAGGAGGAGGACGACCCTATGACAATGGCAGAAACTAAGGATGCTCTAGCTGCTTTTCATAAGGTGCAATCATTTGTAGAATAGAGACACCCCGAATAGGCTTACACAGGTCGTATGCTTGCGCAGTTCGATGACGTTTGCCTGAGTCATTTCAGGAACATTGCGAAAAGTAGGCAGGAGCAATCTTCCTTGGATAGTTTATTTTTTAAAGAGGCCTTTAGTAGGAGTAAGCAAAAAGGAAGATCCAATTGATACTATGAAAAAACAGAAAGTTGAAAGTGGTGAAGAAAAAAAAATTTGTAAAAAAAATCTAAAGTATAAAAAAGTAAAAAAAAAGTGTAAAAATAAAAAAAAAGACAAAACAAACTTAATTTTAAGTTTTGTAAAGTTAAGTGTTACAGTTTTATTTATGTGTTTCATAAAGTTTAGTTTATGTTTCCTGACATTTTTAATGTGTTTCATTAAGTTAAGTGTACGTACTACGTAACAAATTTTTGGCCGTTTGTCCTCCTCCTCTGTTGCCGCTTTCGGAGATAGCCTCACTCGAAAGGTAGGGGCCCCATTCCACACACCCGTACTACCTGCAGGTCTCCGGTTTTGGGGCGGAGCTTCAGTGGCCGGACGACCGAAAATGTACCCATACATTACGCAGGCGGCCTGAGTGAAATCAGGTTAGTCTACTCTCGGCCAGCAATGTGGAAGGTATTATCAGAGAGGGAGCTGCAGATTCTAGCTCTTTGTATTGTAGCTTACGAGAAACGTAAGCAGCCGAGAAGGAAGAAAAAGGTTTGGATGAAGGAATGGTTAGCAAAAAGAGAAGTACTATCACACACAAACCTGTTGTCACATTTAGTATGGGAGCCTCATGATTTCTTTAACTATCTACGAATGGATGACTCTACATTTCGCAAGCTTCTAGACCTTGTGGCACCACAATACAGAGGAAAGACACTTGCATGAGATCTGCTATATTACCAAGGATGAGTTTAAGTTGCTCAACTCTCCGGTATTTAGCAACAGGAAGGTCTTACGAAGACCTGAAATTCAGCGTAGCAATATCACCACAAGCTTTGGGACGCATAATTCCAGAAACATGCGAAGTTATATGGAAGGTATTAAGGAAAGAATATATGAAGGTAAGTGTATGATGTTTATTGTTTATATACATAAAGGTCACATATGAAGCTGAAAACAATATTACAAAATACTGCGCATAATTATACACCCTATAATTATAGTATATTAATTTATATCATTATTAGCTTTGTATCCTCACATACATTACGTTTTTAGGTTACTCAAAGCACCCCAAGAGAAAATAGGGTGTGCAGAAGCTTAGCATTATATGCTTCCTATTTTTATTCTTATCAAATGATGCCAACATTTGTATTAAACATTAATATAATGTTCAACCATAAGAATTGCAATATACTCTTTGCTATGGCAAAGTAAGAAGTATTAAATGGAATGTTCTAATAGCTCAACACAAAATAACAGCCCTATAATAGTAGCATGCATTGTAACTCTCTTGTTTGTTTATGTCAATAGACAATGAATCTCCAAACAATAATGTTTGGTCGATTATTCTTAGACATTATATATATATAGCATTCATGACCCTACTATCATACCTAAGATGTCAAATTCTGCGTCATATAGAAACATTTATTAATTTTTAGCAAATTTTCGTTATTCATCGTCAACTTTACGCAATTTACTTGCAATTAATTTACCAAACAAATCATATTCATCTTCTTCACGTGCTCCCAGTAATTTTTCCCCAATGATGCCCAGAACCTCATCAGCCTTGCTGCTCACTGACGGTCCCGTTGGCGGCTCCGTTTTGCAGGTGGTAATGGAAGGGGTCTTGAAGCTCCAGGCTGGGATGTAGACTGGCAGTCCATCTCGGTCATATCCTTAAATTGGGACAAAAATAACATGGATATTAGTATTATTGAATAAAGCAGTATTAATAAATAGCATTATGCATTTATCTCCACAGTTCCCACATTCGAAGGAGGAATGGTGCCAGATTGGTCAAGACTTCGAAGAAATGTGGCAGTTCCCTAATTGCCTGGGCGCTGTAGACGGGAAACATGTAGCAATTGTTCCTCCCCCTAATTCAGGATCTTTCTTTTACAGTTACAAAGGATTTCACAGCATGGTTCTCATGGCAGTCGTTAGCGCAAATTATGAATTTATATTGTGTGACTTTGGCACTCATGGGAGAATTTCGGACGGTGGTGTAATTGAGAACACGTTTGGGAGAAGTTAGCCAACAACACACTGAATATACCAGATCCCGTAATAATTAGATCCTCAAATCGGACCTTGCCTTTTGTATTTGTGGGTGATGACGCATTTGCAATGAGACCAAATTTTCTGAAGCCATTTAGTCACACAACAGGAAAGAAGGAGGAACAAGTATTCAATTATAGATTGTCTCGTACCCGCCGCATTGTGGAGAGTACATTCGGAATATTAGCTTCTAAATTCCGCATATTCCATTCCCCATAAATCTCGATGCAGAGAATGCAGTTTCTGTGGTTAAGGCTTGCTGTATGTTGCACAACTTTCTTCGGCGAGAGAGGGGTAACCGTAATAACAGGGCCTGCAACATCCTTTCTGATACCCACCTAAAAGAAGAAATGGAAAAGGCATTCACCCCATTAGCTATAGAGCGTAGACACATTACCTATGAGGAAGTACGTAACTTGTATTTGGAGAACTTTCATCAGGAGGGTAGGGTTGATTGGTGGATGATAAGATAATGATGAGTCATTGTACAGGCTAAATATCCACATACGTGGTTAACTCTTATCACTTATGTTTTTAATTTACTGCTTATGTCAAGCTATATCCCAAACAGTAGGGAGATTTTTGTACCATTGGAATGTGAGGGTTATGTAAGAAAATACATTTATATGTATTACAGGCAATTATGAAATAAGGTGTGCATTTATATTCTAGTATAATGAATTATTACCTATATTTACTGAGTATTATTCCTTTCACGCTCAGGTGACACAATTAATTTTTCAGGTTATTATTAGACTATTTTATTCAGATTAGGAAGTGTATATGGATGACGAAGGGAAAATTGCGCAAGTCTTTACACATTTAAGTTTTTTTATGTTCTTCTAGAGCTCTATAGAATTGTTTGATGATTCCAAGAAAAGGCTACGAAAATGCCTCACGAGCGTGAAACGTTTGAATATGATATTTAAAGGTGTTTACATACCTCTTCAATATTTGATGATGATGTTCTTGGTGTTTCTTGGTCACGAAGGAATAAAAGCTGGTCGTAGTACCACTGACCTTGGACGGTAGAAACTCATCTGTAGCTGCCCCAGATTTCTTTGAATTTTCAACCTTTTTCAGTTCTTTCCTGAAGGAACTGCGCATGTTGTTTATCTTCTTGGTTACCGTGTCACGGGTAGCACTCCCATCCTTCTCTCGAAGTTTCTTCACCAATGTCTCATACGCTTCATTTTTCATATTCCTGTGTTTGAATAGTCTTTACTCTTAATATTCCATATACATGGATATTGCTTGTAGACATCAATGGATTCGTTCCAAAATCTTTTATCCACCCAGATGTCTGACATAGTGCTCGCCTACTAAATGGGTTCTTCTACTGCGACTTTTAACCATAGACTGAGGATAAGACTGCAGGCCGCGTCAAAGACACTTCACATACATTCAGGCCTGCTCGAACAGGTCCGAGCTGTCTGGTCGCCTGTGAGTTCGAAACCTTAGGAATAAAATCCCGCCATACACGCAATGATACAGTTAAACCACGCCCACAACGTTCTCACCTGAAGGCTGCAACTGAGCGTGAATGGGGGGCCCTAAGGTTCCACATTTTACTACATACGTACATATGTAAGTACAGTATTTCTTGTATACCATGTACACTAATACACATTATTTACAGGTACATATTAGTAGTACATATTAAGTTAGGTATTGAATGGTCAAATTATTGTAGTATTTCATTGTTTATATGTCAATTTAGCTTTATTAAACACCCCAGTAAAAAATTTACTAGGGTGTTTTTTGTAGGGCTTGGAATGGATTAGGCATTTTACATGTAAAATGCGGTTCAAGATACGAAAAGCTCATGTTACGAAGGTCCGCCTCAGAACAGATTAATTTTGTATGTCGAGGTACCACTGTGTGTATATATATATATATATATATATATATATATATATATATATATATATATATATATATATATATATATATATTTATATATATACATATATATATATATATATATATGTGTGTGTGTGTGTGTGTGTGTGTGTGTGTGTGTAAACAGACAAATTGTATCCGAATTATGTTTCCTAATATATGGCCTTTTCAGTTTCTAAAAGTTCTCCTTCCTCAACGAATAATTTACTTTTAATTGGTGCAAATTGCAGATCCTAAGAAAACTGTCCATTTATTACGAGGTAAAAAAAAAAAAAATGTAAGATAGCCTTGAGTACAAAATTTAACAACAAGTCTTGCCAATTCTTCCTAGGATTGAATTGCATGGCTTCCTTAAGGCCGTTTCAGCTCCGCTGGTTCCTTGGAAAGGTGTGAGTGCCGCTAATTGCGTTAATTATTGATCGCTTGTGATTCCGCTGAGGACTGGGTGTGTGGAGATTGTAATGCTCACCTTTACCTGTAAGTTCCCCCCACCCACCACTCTCCCCCGCCCCTCTCTATCCCTCTCTCTGTAAGGTTGCTGATTCAAATGATTGTTTCTTTACAAAATATCTCTCTCCCTCTCTTTCTCTCTCTGCAATGGGTGTTGAGTTAATATATTTGACTCTAAACTAAAAAATGCTGTTGATTTACAAGCCTATTTGTAACAAAACTATAAAATACGACATACACATAATATGTTTTAGATGATAAATAGTGACCTTACAAGAATGAAAGGTTGCAGCCTTTCTAACACGTTTTAATAAACGCCTCTTCCTGGTAAACCATTATTCTTTGTCTGCTTTTGGGGAGTCTGGAAAAGGTATTCCAGCGGCTGCAATATATTGTTTCTGGTCTTCTTCTTCTTCTTCTTCTTCTTCTTCCAAAGACATAATTTAGTTAAATTGAAAAATTTTCCGGATGTGTTTTTAGAAGTGTTGTAGTTGATGGAGTTCTAGATAAACTAAAATTTGTTAACATCTCTCTCTCTGTCCCTCTCACTCTTCATCTATTTAAATCCACTTCTCTTTGAAATACAGATGAGTTAAATAATTTCAATCTCTCTCTCTCTCTCTCTCTCTCTCTCTCTCTCTCTCTCTCTCTCTCTCTCTCTCTCTCTCTCTCACCACATTATCTACATTCATGTACATGCACTTCTCCACTAGATACAGTTATGTCATTTCAACTTCTATCTCACACACACACACACACACACACACATACAGAGTACACACCCACATTGCCATTATCCATGTAAACCCACCTTATCAAATTATAGCTGACTTATATCATTTGAGCTTCTCTCTCTCTCTCTCTCTCTCTCTCTCTCTCTCTCTCTCTCTCTCTCTCTTTCTGTTTAACTATCCACTGATTTTGAAGTAACTAAACGATGTCAGTTTATAACGCGTCAATCACACTCCGAACGGCAATATGAGCTTCGTTTACAAGAGACACTACTGGTCGCAGGAAAAATACCCAATCTAATGGTGAAATCGTCTATAAATGGCAATGGAACCAGACCAATTAACCTTAGTCCTCGTGAGTAGATCCATCAAAGTCTTGGCAGCGGATTGATTTAGGATCTGAAGGAGGACAGAAATACATAAGCAAGGCAGGTCCTGCCATTTGGGATGTTTGGGAATTATGGTTTAACCGGAGGCAATCTGTCAATCATATGCTTGGTCTTTTGGGGCAGACTATGAGCATGCAGCATCATTCCTTTGCTTAATCAAAAGCAAAAGTAAACACAAAAATTGGAAATGAAAAAGGAATAAAGATTGTATGAATTAAAGGTTGTACACTACGTAAAAGCAAAAAATGTACCCAATATGATCCTGAAAAAAGCCATATCAAAATACCACATAATTAACTAGACAGAGTTAAATAGAGAAAAGGTGACAGTTATATTTGAGAACTCTACTTTCCGCAAATTATCTTCCGAAATACTAGTAAACTGAAATAGGATCCAGTTAAAGAAAAATATTATACAATTATCATCATATTATCAAAACGTATCCTCGAGGATTAAAGAAGAATGCTTTAAGGTAAAATAAATCACACAAAATCACCCTTGGGAATCAACATACGAATCTTATTATCTTATACAATAATTTGACCATAACACATCAACCTTTCTCCTTTGTTACACATAAATCCGTAACACTGCGGCATTAGAGATAAAATAGGAAGACGAAATTGATTAAGCCAAGACAGGTGTGATTTGCTGCACCTGATTGCAATCAGGAACCAGGTTGGGGGAAGCTGTGATTTGCTCACGACTGAAACTGGGGCGAAATTGTCCGGATTTCTTGTGCAATCTGGGTTTCAGGTTCATCCGCACATACAGTCGAAAGCAAAGGCTCGACCAGGAATATTTATATAAAAAAAGTGGAAGTTCTTGTGTGAGTAATGCAGAGAAAAGACTCAGGAATGAGGAGATGCTTTCTGACCAAGGGCGAATGAATCTTGGACCAGACAAAGTTGTTTTCTCTGCCTCAGTTGCTGTGAAATTAATTTCTTTGTTGTCTCCCGATGTCGTTCAGACTTGCACTAATTTACGTCGCCCGAATTTCAAAGACCCGGGGTCTCAATTATATATCAAAATAAAAAAGGAGAATATATATATATATATATATTATATATATATATATATATATATATAATATATATATATATATATATATGTGTGTGTGTGTGTGTGTGTGTGTGTGTGTGTGTGTGTGTGTGAGTGTGTGTGTGTGTGCGTGCAGACACGCCATAACTTTGATAAGGTTGGGATACTCCTGTTATATACGGTTAAGGGACGTTTAAAAGAACTAGTTTTACAGGCAAGAATAAAATAACAATGATATATTTTGTAACTTTAAACACATCGATATTATGTCAGTCTCACCTCTTCGTTAGACAGTTCCGAATGATTGGTGCTTCCACTGAGATCCTGTTGAGCAGCGACTGATGCCACCAGCCTCCTTTCTCCTCCACCCCTCCCGCGTTTCTTTGCCAACCTGGGTTGGATTCCCCTTTTCCTCTCTTCTCTGACACGCGAGAGCGCCATTGACGACATCAACCAACTTTGCTCTTCGCTTTATATGGAAATTGAAAAGTTACGTCGACCACTGGCACTGTCCACTGGCGCCATCTAGGACGCCGATGGGTGAAGCCTGCAATGGCTGCTCGGTTGGGCCTCAGGAAAAAAAAAATAAAAAAGAAAAAGTTTTATTTTGGTTGTATTGTGTCGTTTTTAGGGTTTATTAAATTTCACAAGGGATTTAATGATCTAGTTTTTATCAATTGTTTTTTAAGTGAATATTGTGTTATTCTTCAATGTTTTGCCTTTAATGTGTTTTTTTACATCAACTGTAGGTACTCTGTTCTGAAGAATGGTTTCTAGGTTTCTTGATTGAATAATAATAATAATAATAATAATAATAATATAATAATAATAATAAAATAATAATAATAATAATAATGGCAAAGTAACGAGAACTGAAGGGATAAAAGCTACCAGATGGGAGCAACTCAAACACATAGATGAGACAGGATACAAATACCTGGGAATAATGGAAGGAGGGAATATAAAACACCAAGAGATGAAGGACACGATCAGGAAAGAATATAAGCAGAGATCAAGGCGATACTCAAGTCAAAACTCAACGCTGGAAATATGATAAAAGCCATAAACAACATGGGCAGTGCCCAGTAATCAGATACAGCGCAGGAATAGTGGAATGGACGAAGGCAGAACTCCCGCAGCATAGATCAGAAAAACCAGGAAACATATGACAATACACAAAGCACTACACCCAAGAGCAAATACGGACAGACTATACATAACACAAAGGAAAGGGAAGGAGGGAGAGGACTACTAAGTATAGAGGACTGCGTCAACATCGAGAACAGAGCACTGGGGCATATCTGACCAGTGAAGACGAGTGGCTAAAGATGCATGGGAAGAAGGACTAATAAAAGTAGACGAAGACCCAGAAATGTTACAGAGACAGGAGAATCACAGACAGAACTGAGGACTGGCACAACAAACCAATGCACGGACAATACATGAGACAGACTAAAGAACTAGTCAGCGATGACACATGGCAATGGCTACAGAGGGGAGAGCTAAAGAAGGAAACTGAAGGAATGATAACAGCGGCACAAGATCAGGCCCTCCCTAACCCAACCGATATGTTCAAAGATCGATAGACGGAAATAACATCTCTCCCATATGTAGGAAGTGCAATACGAAAATGAAACCATAAACCACACTAGCAAGTGAATGCCCGGCACTTGCACAGAACCAGTACAAAAAGAGGCATGATTCAGTGGCAAAAGCCTCCACTGGAGCCTGTGCAAGAAACATCAGCTACCTTGCAGTAATAAGTGGTACGAGCACCAACCTGAAGGAGTGATAGAAAACGATCAGGCAAAGATCTTCTGGACTATGGTATCAGAACGGATAGGTTGATACGTGCAAATAGACAGACATGACGTTGATTGATAAAATCAAGAAGAAAGTCACTCATTGATGTCGCAATACCATGGGACACCAGAGTTGAAGAGAAAGAGAGGGAAAAAATGGGTAAGTATCAAGAACTGAAAAATAGAAATGAGAAGGATATGGATATGCCAGTGGAAATTGTACCCATAATCATAGGAGCACTAGACACGATCCAAAGATCCCTGAAAAGGAATCTGGAAAAACTAGAGGCCGAAGTAGCTCCAGGACTCATGCAGAAGAGTGTGATCCTAGAAACGGCACACATAGTAACGAAAAGTGATGGACTCCTAAGGAGGCAGGATGCAACCCGGAACCCCACACTATAAATACCACCCAGTCGAATTGAGGACTGTTGATAAAAAAAAGAAAAAAAAAAAAAAAACCTCTTCTAGTCGTGGAAACGAGCTAAGATTGATGACAATTTCGTTCCTCGTGTTGAGTTTCGTTTTAATGGTGTCCTTTTAACGCCACGTTTATTTTGTGTTCTTTACTTTTTTATTATTATTATTGTTTTTGGACCCACAACGAAGCCAAAGGGAGACACCATTTGGGTAATGAAGCTTCGTGTCTTTGTAGCGAAGAACCTTCTCCAATGACGCTTCATTGCTTTTTCATCAATGTTGTTTTATCAATGGCTCGTAAGAGCATCTGCATTCTTATTGCTATGCACAGCAACAACATGTAAGGGATTTTAAACCATGTCATAAGACTGAATTTTCAGTTTGAAAAGGACAATAATTATCTGCCTGAAATTGTACTTCATTTCATTCATAATTTTCTGAGAAAGAAATCCAGCCATTATTATTTAATTGACAGTCATAAGCCAGACTTCAGTAGGAAAAGAATCTGAAGTACCATATTTGGAGACTCACTAAAAGGATTATAACGACTTTCGTTATAATAGTACGGGAGACCCCCCCCCCCCACCCCCCCCCCCCCCCACACACACCTGGAATCAATTTGTTTACGGGATTATGATGTTTGTTTACGATGAGCTAAGGCTAAGTAGTCTCGAGTCGGCGCCATTTGTAAACAAGTTGTCATATTAGCATATAATTATTTCTTATTACCCACTGTGTTTACAGGGAATCCGTTTAGCGTTACTGATTGGTTGAGAGAGAGAGAGAGAGAGAGAGAGAGAGAGAGAGAGATTAGTAATCAGTAACTACCAGTTAAGATGAGTATACCTACCTTTAGATGAACCGAAAAAGATATAATTCTGAATATATGTCTACCCATTTCATCAATAAAAATCAACCTAGTGTCATATTTCGCTAAAATAAATTCCCGGGAAACAATTCTGGTAAAGGAATCCATTGCGCAGATATCGGTTATCTGTAACCAGTCATTAATAAGTTCATTAATACTGCAAATCCTGTGCCTTTTGATCCTTATGGACTGCTGCTTGCGTTGAAGTCTGCAGGGCAACCAGAATAGTATCAACATAACCAGAATATTCATAGAGCAATTAAAAGCTCGGTCACCGTGCTACATAATAACATTCCTTGGGCCATATTAATTAACTTGAGAGCTTTTATGAACGCAGTTAATTATAGACTATATCTTAACGACGCAATATATTATATGAAACGGAAATATGATGTTCCTGTTTCTGCTATTTCATTTTTTCGAAATATTTATTTCCTCATTTCGCAATAAACTTCCACCGGCTGCAACCATAAATCGTTCGATATTTTTGCCTAATTCCTTTCTTTACTTCCAAATAGGTTTTAAGGAAACGTTGGAGTGATATTAGAAAACACCCACAGAAAACATAACGCCCAAAATATTAAAAATGTAGATGAAATATGAAATTGAAACTGGAGTTTTCCTTCGAGCAAGTAATAAAATCATCTATTTCAGTGACCTCGCTGTGGCCTCTCTGAATGTTATGGCGATATTAATTTTTTAAAGAAATGAAAAGATGCGATATTAAACTATCAATAAATTACGAAATATTCAGTTAAGAATTATCAGTTTTAATGACTGAATTTTCCCTTGATGTAATAAACGGTATTTAAAAGGAAGTTGGCTTTTCTTCATCTGAGAATTTAAATTCTTGCGCACTTCTATCAAATTTAATCGCATCAAAAGCAATTTAGTCCATTTTAATACATTTTTCCTTATTTAGAATTTATTCTTAGAATATTACATGCTATGATTTTCACGTTTTTTTTAGATTAAAATTAGAATTTAGTTATAAGTTCAGGATCTCAGAGAAGTTATATATATATATATATATATATATATATATATATTAATATATATATATAATATATATATATATATATATGTGTGTGTGTGTGTGTGTGTGTGTGCATACATATACATATTGCTAACGTTTATTGAACCACCTCGCCTTCCCAGCAGTATTTAATTAATTGGAGTCATGAATGAGGAGCCAGGTTTTCTCCTGAAGCAACTGATTGGGAGAGAGCACGTGGTAGGAAGGCTAGAAAGGAATTTCCAGGTCTGACGGAAGCTTAGGGTAAGATAGGCAAGTCACGAGAGTAGCTAGGCCTCGAGATGGATTTTAGGGACCTCTACAATAAGACCTATTTTCCTTCCCAATTTGCTGGCTGGTTGTTTACCACTTTCAGGCAGTGCCCGAGGCGGTGTATGGAAGCCCCAAGTAATTAAGAGAGAACCAGCATCTTTCTCAGTCAGAAGCTACTCCTAAAGCGAGGAAGACGTGCCTCTAGCCTCCTCCTCTGACGGGACGTCAGCCCCCTGTCCAACGCTGGTGGGACTATCTTCAGAGCACGACACAGGTCCAAGCCTCAAGTAATTAAGGTACGTCTAGAAAGTGTAAACTCCAAACCAGCACCTTTTACTAACATACGACTCTTGCTAATTTCCTTTCTGATGCCCACTTTTTATCCCTTTTATATCAAAAGCCCTTTGTCCTCATCGGGCCACGTGTTTCCCCTTGTGACTTGTTAAAGACTAAGTCTTCAGTGCATACCGCAGTGAAACATTAGAGTTCCTTTGCCCCAGTTGAGAACTGAATATCGTAACTTATGCAAGAAGTCCTTTTTTCTTTTTATCTTGTCTAACCTGGGATCGTTTTCCAGATTCCCTGAGTCACGTGTTCAAGTCTCTTCGCTCGCAAGTGTTGCATACCGCAAGATTTCGAAACCAGCTTTTACGTGAATTTCATTTTGACCAGCTATCATCCACTTGAGAGATATTATTAGTCCATGTTGGGGACCAGTTGCATTTACTTAACCCTGGCTGTTAAGCAGCCTCTTGTAAATAAATAGATGTAAAGTAATTAGCTGAGTTTCTGGCGACCTTTTCCCTTAGAGTATGTTCACCTTTAAATCCTTTTTTACAGTAAGTTCAAGTAATTTACTCTGTTTCCCTCAATTATTCCTGTTTACGTATTGGAGCCTTTCAAGGCCAGGATTCATACGTAACAATATATATTGCCATTTTGTTGTCAGTTTGTATCATATATGTTTTTGTTTTTTGTTTTTCAGGGTTAAAAATGAGACCACTCTCTTGAAACTTTGGCGACGATAAAGAAACCCGATGCACCGAGGTGACATTTTGCCTTTTCACTGTTATACGATGGGGACTATATAGCCTCGACGTCTTATTGGAAGCATATACATACACACACACGCACACACACACACACACATACATACATATATATATATATATATATATATATATATATATATATATATATATATATATATATATATATATATATATGAATTTTTATCACACCTTCGTGATTCATACGCATGCATTAAGCTGCAAATGTCCTTTAACATCCAATTCGCTCTAACTCGGAATTAATATATTTTCATGTATGTTAAGCTAAGGG
>NC_061103.1:47587698-47590198 GCF_015104395.2 Macrobrachium nipponense
AATGCTCCCAGACTACTAACTAAGGACAGACTTGAGCATCTCGAGTTGTCGCATTCATTTTGTGGTTTGAAGGCAAAAAAACAATCACATTGACAGATAGAAACAACTAAAACGAAACGAAACAACAACTGACTCTTTCCATGAGTTTCATCCGTTCGTGTTCAATTACAGGTGAGTTACAGTTGCGCTTCCCGTGATAATGTTACTCTGGAATTTGCAAACGGTGTGAAAATTGTAAAGATTCGCAAACAATACATTGCAAAAAAAGATCTTCTCTCTCTCTCTTCTCTCTCTCTCTCTCTCTCTCGAGTGACGAATCATTTTCATAAGCTACATTTTGTCTTAAAAAGGTTTAGCATTAAATTCACTCATATTATTGCTTAATGAATATAGATATACAGAGAGAGAGAGAGAGAAGAGAGAGAGAGAGAGAGAGAGGAGAGAGAGAGAGAGAGAGGGAGAGAGAATATATGTCATGTCATTTACGAATTTCCATCCATTCAGGAAATGTCAAAGATGACTATTACTATTCCATTGTCGAAATGCGATTTAAAAACATGTCATTAACAGACGTCGGCATATCACCTCACGTTTATCCCAGAAAGGTTAAATACAAGTGGACGCCTTACTGGTGGTTCTTACAAGACTTTCATATGATTGTCCAGCATTTGCGAAAGACTTGTTTTGCCACTTATGGTGATGACTTGTTTTAAGCTGTCTGTAATATATATTGCGACAAGCTTTCAACCTGCCTTTGATATGTATGGGATAAGTTTTCAACTGTCGGTGATATGTATCCAATAAGTTGCCGACATGAGTTCATGACATTTTGAGCCCAGAATACTATGCGTGACCTTCTCTCATCCTGTCTTACTTAGAATGTAGACGTAAGTGACCCCTGACAATTGATTCGGCAATCTTTATGCAAAAGCAGTGGAAAGAAGCCTGTTCCCGAAGTAGGAGATACGCAGAAGGCTTGCAGGTAAGATTAGAGGCACAACTCTCTCTCTCTCTCTCTCTCTCTCTCCCTCTCTCTCTCTCTCTCTCTCTCTCTCGTGTCCCACATTAGCACAAGAAATGACCCCATGAGAGAGAAATTACTTAAATTCATGTTTTAGTTTTCTGTTCAGTTCTTGCTTTTGTGCTATAGATTATTTCTAATTTTTTTTTTTCTTTTTATAACAACTGTTTTCATTTCGTCGCTGCAACAGAAATGGGTCTAATTCATTTTTTTTCTTTTTTTATGGTACTTACATCTACTGTTTATCTTAATTTCACAGTTTAAACTTCAACGGTAATATACATAAACATGTGCTCGTGGGTACAGGAAAAAGCAAACATACGATATCTCCTCCTGCAATCGACCTTCCTCTGTTCTTGTTCACTACTTAAACGAAGGTGACCTGAGGCGAGAGAGTTTGCATAAACCAGCTGTGGTGTTTTTTACTCGATAATGCCGCCGTCCCCGTAACCTTTGTATTGTGGCTACGACTCCTCTATTCTTAAATCCTTAAAGGCAATATTGTTTGTTCTTAACCGTGAACGATAAACAAGCGGAGTTTATTTTCCTAAAGGTAGTATGAAGTCGATTCTGGAACAAAAGTGGACGACTAGAGCAGTAGTTAAAGTATTCTTTTCAATGAAACGACTCAAATTAAAAATTCGGACGTTGGAGACTGAAAAAAATTAAGGAAAAGAAGAATTTGCAAAATATCTGCCACTTTTATGCCGTGTGTTTAATCGTCTTACGCATAATCTAAAACCTAATCTTCCTTTTGTCTTTTTGAAAATTTTTTGGCATTTTCGCATCTGATCTCTCCACTCCTCTCATTATTACTTCCCGATTTTGGCAAAGAACCCTGAGCAAAGAGGGTTTCATATATGCAAATTTTGCCACAACAGGATTTCCTCTGTTCTGACTATATTCTCTCAGCAGTTCTTTCTTCAAAGGATTATCTTTATGTATAGTTTCTGCAAGACAAATACGTATTCCTTCTGTCAAACTTCATGCCATTATGAGCAATCAAAAATAATTGGTTTGTGGTTTGATGTGAACTAACAATCAGTCTCATGGAATGAAATAAAAGCTTCATCATCGCTGTTCTCGCTTGATAACAGCAGTTCTTGTGATGGCAGTTCCTGGTAATTAATGAATCGTCAGGCGACAGTTAGGGTCAAAGGTCACCAAAGAGTTGGGATCTCTTGAACTCGTCTCGTAATTAAGGTGACCTCTGTCGTGATGGCTAAGATAGATTCTACCTTCTATTTCTTAGTCTGTTTATTGTTTCTTTAATTTTCTTTATTTTATTTTACTAAAAATTACTTATCAAACCTCTTATAGATATATCCGCTATAATATGCATGTAATACCTTCAGCACTTAATCGTATGTTGTTTGGTGTGTCATTCCTCCTCCTCTCTCTCTCTCTCTCTCTCTCTCTCTCTCTCTCTCTCTTCCCCCTTTCAACCATTTCTACTTCTGTTTTTATTCTCATGGCCTC
>NC_061103.1:47595198-47597698 GCF_015104395.2 Macrobrachium nipponense
ATGTCGAGTTATGCAGGGCATAATAAATAATATAATTGATAATAACAAATGTTGTGGAATAGCGTGATGTTTTATGAAGAAACTATTATTTTCACATATATATACTATGTTGTTAGTGTACTTTTAAAAATCACAAAAAATAACAATAAAAAAATTCAAAACTTTACAAGAACAACCAAGAATTACAAAATGTCTGACGCTTGGTGAAAGCGTCTATTGGTCCCGTAAGCTGCCCGGTGTGTGCTGCCATCTAGTCGGTAGTTTCAATAGTGTCCTTGTAATAGTAGTAGTAGTAGTAGTAGCAGGAAGGCCTTTGTAACGGCACTCCTCTTGGATACCGGTTTTCTTCGCAAGCAAGATCTTTGCCAGCGAGTTTCTTTTATCGCTGTGTGCATGAATAATATATTAACAATGATTAATATCCATCGATACGTGTGAATATAAAGAAAGACAGTACATCGGTGATAAAGTCTTGTGCATCAAATGAAATATTGGTATAAAAAAATCTTGCTACATAATTTGATTCACAGAACCTGTTTAGCTGCAGTGTATTGTTTCGTAGAGATACTGACTTTACACACGTAAAGTTATGAGTTAAAATATTTTTCTAAAGCTATCTCTATATCGATAGCTACAAACCTATTCCTAATTTTTGCAACAACAATAATAATAACGCTTTCATGCCTATAAATAATATACAGGTCTAATGTTTATTCGTAAGCAAAAATGTGTCAAAATGTCTTTCTGTCAGATGCAGCAAAAGCGCCTTCGATCAATCTTTGTCCAGCGAAAGATTATGTGGAGGTTCATGTGACGTTTATGTCCCTGGTGGGTTCAAGGGTCATCGCTTATTTGGAAACAGCTTCAGTTCCTCTTTGTCATTTGCCTTTGTAGCTTTTTCCAGTTTTTTGTTGACGTCGTTATCGCTAATTCTCTTGTGTGCACTTTATCACTTATGTGGGACATCCCATTTGTTATTATTCAAGTATAGTTGAGACAAGATCATTCTTCTGGTTTAGACACAGCTTGTTTTTCTTTAAGGCGGGAAATCTTAGTCCCCTTAATTGGCGGGACAAAAAAAAAAAAAAAAAGTGCAATCTGAACATAATATGGCAGAACGAAAATGAAATTTGTGACTTGACTCCAGGAACAGCAAATGAATGTTGTAAAATGGATGCCTCGTCTCAGTATTATCATTCAGTAGCTTGTCAGGTGCAAGATTGGTTTCTTGTCTGGTAATGTCTAAACTTAGCTGTTTGAGGAAAGACGTCCTGTTCACCTCGTCCCGGAGAAATGCTTCTAAACTTTTTATATGACTGTCGCACCAGCATTGCCACAGACGCTGAAATAAAGACTGTTTGATATTTATGAATATATTCAATCCAATTTATTTTTCCAAAGGTTCACTTCTTATTAGCAAAAAAAAAAAAAATAAATAATAAAAATAAAAAATAAAAAACAATAATAAATATATAACTAAATAGAAATATAAGTTTTTGTATGTATGTTTCTCTGTGTTAAGAGTGGAAGAGGACATTGCCTGAATTATGCCAGACAAAATGCCAAATAACAATTCAAATAATTAAGAAACTCGTTGCACATACGTATTTCCAAGATGTATAGACAACCTACCCATTCGTGAACAAAGTTAAAAACCAAGAAAAAAAAATAAAGCAAATAATACAAAAGAAACGAACAGTTAAACATTAGAAAACATAAACATCAACATAAGTTACACTTAACATCGGTTACAATACTCAGCCCTTCAGAGACACAACACGACCGCTTGTATAAACAAATTACTCCAAGTAACTGCTTTGTATCATTGTCAACAATAACATCCCTTGTCTTAGGAGGCTACAACTTTAACCCAGTTTTGTCATAACGCTCCCCATCACCCCCCCCCCCCCCCTCCTCTCCTTTTCGAAGATAAACAAAAGCTTCCTTTCAAGCGAAAGGTCGGCATAAACCTCTGCTTGCACACAGGAAATGTTGAAGGTCACCGCAGCCTCCTGCTTTCTCAGTTTGGCTCTTGGGGTGAGGTTGGTGGCACCAAGTCCTTCATCTAACCTGGGCAGAGGCTAGTACCCATTTAAGCCGGGTGGACTGTGGGGCGCGTGCTGGGGGCGCGAACAGAGGAACTGGCAAACGATAGTTAAAAGCTGAGGGTAGCAATCAGCCATGGCATCCACTACATCTTACTCATGTACTTCTTCCACATCAGAGTCTGTAGCCACTGCTTATTTTATACAAAGAGTTGAATGTGCTGTTCCCTCGTTTGTTTTACAGGGAGTGAACTTTGATATTGGAAAGAAAGTCAGTAAGATAATGAAGTTTATAAGGCAAGGCTGCATATTATTCCTTGTTTTGTGTTCCCAAGTTTCTTCGTTTGTCGTTCTTGTCGATGTATTTTTCTTGTCGTCTTTCGTTGACATTGTTATTACTCCGTATGTTTAACTTCTCGATTATTATTATTAATCTTTTTATGATCAAATTAATG
>NC_061103.1:47605823-47608323 GCF_015104395.2 Macrobrachium nipponense
ATATCGATGATTCGGTAGTATATAGTAATGACTGGGATACCCACATGCTAAGGTTACGTAAGGTTTTTGAAGCCCTTAGGTCTGCAGGACTTGTTGTTAATTTGGCTAAGTGCGAATTTTTTTTGGATTGGGCCAGGCCAGGCCAAGGTTTGTTATTTTCGGGTCCACGAGGTTGGTTTGGGTCAGGTGGCTCCGAAACAAGCTAACCTCGAGGCCATTATTAATTTGAAAAGGCCAAGTAATGTTAGAGAGGTAAGAAGGGTGCTGGGCATGACTGGTTATTACCGCCGTTTCGTGCGTAATTACTCAGATCTTGCTCAACCCCCTTACTACTTTATTAGAAAAAGGGAAAAGGTTCTTGTGGTCTGATCGGTGTGAAGAATCTTTTAATAAACTTAAATCTGTGCTAATTACTAACCCTATTTTGACTTCCCCAGATTTTCAGAAACCTTTTATTATCGCGGTAGATGCCAGTGATGTCGGGATTGGAGGGTCCTTTTCCAACGGAAGGAGGACTGTGTTCATCCAATGTATCTTACTATAGTAAGAAGCTTCTGGCGGCGGAAAGGCGTTACTCCACCATTGAAAAGGAAGCTCTTTCTTTGGTCCGCGCTCTTAACCATTTCAAACCTTATGTGACGAATTTTTCTTTTCCGGTTGAGATTTGGACGGACCACAATCCTTTGGTTTTCATTGAGCGGATGAAGGGAGCCAACCAGAGGATTTTGCGTTGGGCCCTATTTCTGCAGGAATTCAACCTTATTATTAAACACGTAAAAGGGACAGACAACAAAATTCCTGACGCCCTTTCTAGGACTTAGTGTGCTTGCCTGATCCTTCTCGTACGCTGCCCTGCTCGTTTCTCCAATTGGGTTGTATGAAAAAAAATTACTTTTGAATGTAGTATAGTTTAAGTAATATTTCAAGAGTTGTTTTGTAGATTTAGTAAGTTTCTGTAAGGTTTCTATGAGTGGTATAACACTCTTGGTATGTTATAATGGTTCATGATTCCTAACGAATGATTGATTTGTCCCGGTATACTAAGAATTTTGATTTTATTATTTATATGACTTTGAACTATATTGATGGTGTGTTGTAGGTTAAGGTGTATGCCTGTGTGTGTCTAAGTTTATTTAGGTTAAGCTAGGTAAGATGGTTTCCTTAGATTTGAGAATTTGTGACTGTTATGATCCTGTTTAAATTATTGGTATTATGTTTATCTGTCTTTTGCCATGCTTTGACTTTGGGATTCAGGAGTATTGGTATTAGCATTGCAGGCTTTCAAAATAATGGTAAGCTATATAAAGAGTTTGGTTTGTATTCTCTCATGGTATATTCTATTATTGATATTTTAACAACAATTTGGTTTCAGGTTTATTGTTCTATTATTGTATGTTTGCCTGTTATTGGTTGTCTTTATTGTTCTTTCCTTACAGGTTTGTTTATACCACAGTTGAAAAAAAAATTATTTTTGCTGAAATTTTTTTTTCTTCGGGGAGGAAGGTATCATGTATTAACGTAATTGGCATTGCTTTTGCTTTATTATTTTCTCAGCCTTGTTACTGCTTTTTGTTATATTTTGTTGTATATAAAATTAGCGTAAGGAGATTAGTTTTTAAGGTTTTAGTTTTAAGCTTTACTTAGGTCTCGGCTGAGCGTCAAGCGAAACTGCTTGTTAAACCTCCTCCCGCTTGTTAAATGTTTGTGAGCATCTTATTAATGCTAGTTTTTTTGTTTGTTTTATCTTTCGGGTGGTTGGTGAAAAGGACACCAGTGAGGATATTGGAGGAGCACAACTTTTCCAAAAACAGTTCGGGCTCGCTATTTCTCCCGCATGGTTGTGCAGCTGGCATATTTTTTCTTAATCGCCCTTCCGAAGGATTCAACGTCGTCAGTATTGAAGGCGCAGGGCATTTCTGCCATCTGCGGTGACTTTCCCCCTTACTGTGTGTACTTTCCTGCGGGCTCTGATATCGGCGCTGGATCCCGACAGAGTGGACGTGGGAGGGACATCACTGTGTTTGCCTACGACGTCCTTCTGAGCTGCAGCGGTGGGGGCATTGAGGCCCGTGAAGGTGCAAGTAGGGCGGTTGCTACCAGGTAGGGAATTTCCCTTCTGTGTTTTTCCGGTCGGGAGCACGACAGTTCTCCTTCCCCATGATATTGGTGACCTGTGTAGCTGCACGCCCTTCAGTTAGCTGAGTATTGGCCTGGTACGTGGCATTGTCCCAGAGAGTGTAAGAGATCACGGCTCCCCTTTATTTTGGCCTACGGCAAGGCAACTGTTTATCCTGAATCATTTGGGAATCATTCATCCCTTATTCAGTGTGAGAAGCTCTTTGCGTACATTTTTATATATATATATATGCCAATCAGTGTATATCTTGCCACGAGTGAGACTGTAGTTTTCATTATTTCTTGTGTATTATCTATGAAGATGTTTGATACTTTTTATATTTAAGGTTTAGTTTATAATTGTAGGTAGGAGAATTAAGTTTTC
>NC_061103.1:47610823-47613323 GCF_015104395.2 Macrobrachium nipponense
GACAGGTATAGAGTAAAGTAGGAAGTAGAAATAGTGTTAGTAATGAATAGAAGGGGGCAGACCCCTTTGCTTTAGTGAGGGTGCATTCGGTAGACAACGTTGGACTGCTTTAGGGGGTCTCTCTCTCTCTCTCTCTCTAGTTGCTAATTTGTTACACATATTGGGATTCCCAATCTGTCATGAATTATGACAGTACAGGTTGTAGACACGAGCCAGGGAATAATTCCATTTGAAAACATTCGGTCAAATGAGTATCATTGCATTTAGATTTCCGTCCGAGTAGAAGACCCAGACGGCGAAGTCTGGTTTTTGCAATTTGTAGTCCAATGGAGCTTGTGCTTTACATACCAACAAAGCGGCCACGTGATTTGTGGAGAGTTGTTCGGCCACTGATTACATTTTGACAGATACAATTTTATTAGTAACATGAATATTTTATGAGAGCAAATTTAAGATTCAATTGGATGAAAGCTAATGAATTTTGTGAGAGTAAAAGGCAAGACTATGGCCGTTCAATCGTACGAAAACAATGTCGGAACAGGTCATCTTCTTGATGCATATAGCTACAGTCTTCATCAAAACTTCAAGAAACCTTATGAAGACGTCATTCTCCCGAATGAAGACGAGAGCGAAAGTGTCCTAAATAACGGACGTTTCTCAAAATGCCGATGTTGAATTCAATCAACGATTCCATTAAACATCCACTGGTATTTTTCAGTTCTTGTTTTTTGTGACTTGTTACTGAAACCAGGTTTCAGTTACGTTAAGCTGTTTATGGGAGAACAAATCTGCTGTTATGTATGTATGTATATAGTCATTTTCTCTCTCTCTCTCTCTCTCCGTACCATCAGCCACTTAAGAAACATGTTTAGTTAAGATGAACATGACAATGGTGTCTGGCGAAGACATTTTTTTCCAGTAATTATGCTTGAAAGTATGACGCTATTATTATTATCATTTTTATTATTACTATTATTATTATTTTAAAAATAGAGAAAATTCAATGAAAGCCGTGAATTATAGTTTTAGAAAATAATAATAATAATAATAATAATAATAATAATAATAATAATAATAATAATAATAATATAATAATAATAATAATAATAATAATAATAATAATAATAATAATAATAATAGGAAAAGTATGAATAGCAGCATCGGTAATATATGACAATATTTTACGCTATATTAATAAAAAAACGCTTTGACTGATAACCAACAGACACACAAAGTGAAACAGAAAGAGAGAGAGAGAGAGAGAGAGAGAGAGAGAGATAAATGATGGCATGGACGCACATTCCACAATAATTCATGAAGGCAACTGGATATTTTATATTCTCCTTGAGTATTCAATCTCTGATAGCAATGATTGATATTCAGTGGAGGCCAGCTAATCCCCCCCCCCCTCCCCCACCCCCCCGCACCCCTACCCCCCTACCTATTCTGAACAGGAACCAGTTTCGATGACAAAACACGGTGGAGAGATCGCGGACACTAAAGATTCATGTTCCCAGACCACTAATGAAGACCGAAGTTTGAGCCTCTCGAAGCGAAACAACAACGGACTCTTACCATATGAGTTTCACCTGTTTATGTTCAATTACAGCTTCGTTACCTGTGATAATGTTGCTCTGGGAATTCGCAAAACGGTGTGAAATTTGTAAAGATATGCAAACAAATACATTGCAAAAAAGATCTCTCTCTCTCTCTCTCTCTCTCTCTCTCTCTCGTGACGAATCATTTTTATAAGATACATTTTGTATAGAAACGTTTTGCATTAAATTCCCTCAAATTATTGCTTAATGAACAAAGCTATAGGTATACAGAGAGAGAGAGAGAGAGAGAGAGAGAGAGAGAAGGAACTGGTGTTAATAACAATGCAAGCGATCGCCTCGAGATATAAATGAAACGATTAGATTTTTCTTTCCACTAAATAGGATATTTGCATATTAGAAAGCAATATACTATTATACTTTTTAACGAATCATTATTCCTGCCTAAAAGTAAAAGAGAGAGAGAGAGAGAGAGAGAGAGAGAGAGAGAGAGAGAGAGAGAGAGAGAGAGAGAGAAAGAGAGAGAGAGAGAGAATATATGTCATGACATTTACGAATTTCCTTCCATTCAGGAAAATTCCAGGTTGCAAAGAACAGTTACTGAATGTCAGAGATGACTATCACTATTCCATTGTCGAAATGGGATTTCAAAAAAGTCATTAACAAACGTCGGCATCTCACCTCACGTTTATCCCAGAAAGGTTAATTACAAGTGGACGCCTTACTGGTGGTTCTTATCCAGCAGTTGCGAAAGACTTGTTCGCCACTTATGGTGACTGACTTGTTTTAAGCTGTCTGTAATATATATGCGACAAACTTTCTACCTGTCTGCGATATGTTTGTGACAAGTTTTCAACCTGCCTATGATATATATGGGATAAGCGTTTAACTTGCCGACAGGGGTTCATGACATTTTTGAGCCCAGAATACTATGCGTGACCTTC
>NC_061103.1:47618323-47669685 GCF_015104395.2 Macrobrachium nipponense
TATAGATATATATATATATATATATATATATATATATATATATATATATATATATATAATATATAATATATATATATATATATATATATATATATATAGATATACTATACAGACTATATATATATATAAAGACATATAATATTATATTAATATAAATATATATAATATATATTATATATATACATATATAGACAGAGAGAGAGAGAGAGAGAGAGAGAGATGTGAGGGCGAAGATTCATCATCAAACATTGTAATTCACTGCAACGGGCATCACTTGAGGAATGTATATTTATTCAGTGACGTTTGATATCTGGCGCAATGTCTCTCAGACATGCGCGATGACGTCACGGCGTTTCCGGAGATGTTTCTCACAAGAAGAGCATCGTCATCTCCTTCATCGTCAGTCACCTCCTGATCTTCAAACATTCCAGTAGGAATTCGATTCCTGTTTAGCTGGAGATCACATTTCGTGAACTTCTTTTGGAATTAGGACAAGATTCGTGTTGCTGTTTCTATGGCTGAAAAAAGTGTGAATTTTATAATTAAAAACATTTTTGTTTAAACTGAATGAATGTTTTATTGATGGAGGGTACGGGATGCCCTCGACATCTGGGGAAAGAGTATTTTGTATGAATTTAGTAGCTGCGAGTATCACCCGCTCATCATGACTGCTAGATATATTTTTGTTCTGAACTTTCCTTTTTCTTACGCGTTCGTTATAGAAGCAGAACATAAGAACAAAGGCATGGGGAAAGAATAACGCATTTAAACAGAACACAAGACAGCTTCAGCTTGAAGGTACTCAGTCCTTCATCGAGGGTTTCACCGTTAATTAAGATGTAGGGAAATGTGTAGCTGGACATACGCGAGATAGACTGCAAGAATGTTTGTATGTATACATGATGAACAAAGATGTACAGAGTAAGTCAGATACTGATCATTTTTGCATTCTTTATTAGATTTCAGTAAAATTTAATCAAACATTGCACATACTTTTTACTTATGACGAGGTGATGAAATCCATAAATGCCAAATTAAAAATGTTCAATTTGGCGCCACAGATCATTATTATATTGGGGAGGGGCTGGGTGGAGTGCGGGGTGGGGGGGGGGGTGTGGTCCATATGACTGCATATCCTTATTACATTTTTCATTATCTTTTTTAAGGAGAGCTCATTATTCCTATAATGAAATGAGGTGATGGAGTAATAAGCGTATGATATTGATTGTTTATTTTAACAATGAGAGACAAAGGACTGGATGGAATTTTGGCAGTGCGTATAATGTGCACATGAATTGAGTGTAGCTTTATCAGGTTATTTCTGTAGCCTCCATTTAGAGACTGAATTGAGTCTTGCAATGGAATTCATTTCAGTAATTCTGATGCTGATATCAAATGACTGAAATGGGTTTTAGCAAAGCAATATTAAGCGCTGCGTATTTCTTTATTACTTATGATGATACTCATGGCCTTCAGAATACTACATGAAAGATTCTCCACGTTTTAATACTTATTATAATTATTTTTAGAGTTAATTACGGTTTGATATGTCGAGTTATGCAGGGCATAATAAATAATATAATTGATAATAACAAATGAATGTTGTGGAATAGCGTGATGTTTTATGAAGAAACTATTATTTTCACATATATATATCATGTTGTTAGTGTACTTATAAAAATCACAAAAAATAACAATAAAAAATTCAAAACTTTACAAGAACAACGAAGAATTACAAAATGTTTGACGCTTGGTGAAAGCGTCTATTGGTCCAATAGGCCGCCCGGTGTGTGCTGCCATCTAGTCGGTAGTTTCAATAGTGTCCTTGTAATAGTAGTAGTAGTAGCAGGAAGGACTTTGTAACGGCACTCCTCTTGGATACCGGTTTTCTTCGCAAGCAAGATCTTTGCCAGCGAGTTTCTTTTATCGCTGTGTTGCATGAATAATATATTAACAATGATTAATATCCATCGCTACGTGTGAATATAAAGAAAAACAGTACATCGGTGATAAAGTCTTGTGCATCAAATTGAAATATTGGTATAAAAAAATCTTGCTACATAATTTGATTCACAGAACCTGTTTAGCTGCAGTGTATTGTCTCGTAGAGACACTGACTTTACACACGTGTGTGTATTTGTGTGTGTGCGTGTGTCTGTTACTGACCTTTTATAAAACCAAACTCTACAATCAATTTTTTAAAGTAAGATGATTTTCGTTTCTTGAAGAAATTTGAATGTATATCTTTTTTAATTGAAAGTTATGAGTTGAAGTATTTTTGTAAAGCTATCTCTATATCGATAGCTACAAACCTATTCCTAATTTTTGCAACAACAATAATAATAACACTTTCATGCCTATAAATAATATACCGGTCTAATGTTTATTCGTAAGCAAAAATGAGTGAAAATGTCTTTCTGTCAGATGCAGCAAAAGCGCCTTCGATCAATCTTTGTCCACCGAAAGATTATATGGAGGTTCATGTGACGTTTATGTCCCTGGTGGGTTCAGGGTCATCGCTTATTTGGGAACCAGCTTCAGGTCCTCTTTGTCATTTGTCTTTGTAGCTTTTTCCAGTTTTTGTTGACGTCGTTATCGCTAATTCTCTTTTGTGTACTTTATCACTTATGTGGGACATCCCATTTGTTATTATTCAAGTATAGTTGAGACACGATCATTCTTCTGGTTTTAGACACAGCTTGGTTTTCTTTACGCCGGGAATCTTTGTCCCCTTATTTGGCGAGACAAAAAAAAAAAAAAAAAATGCAATCTGAACATAATATGGCAGAACGAAAATGAAATTTGTGACTTGACTCCAGGAGCAGCAAATGCAATCTTCTCTTACCACAAAGAATGTTGAACCAAGGATGCCTCTTCTCAGTATTATCATTCAGTAGCTTGTCAGGTGCAAGATTGGTTTCTTGTCTGGTAATGTCTAAACTTAGCTGTTTGAGGAAAGACGTCCTGTTCACCTCGTCCCCGGAGAAATGCTTCTAAACTTTTGTATGGCTGCCTCACCAGCATTGCGTCAAACGCTGACATAAAGACCTGTACGTATTTGTTTGATATTTTTAAACATATTCGACCCAATCTACTTCTCAACGGTACATTTCTCATAAGCAAGAAAAAACTTATAAGTTTGTGTAGGTTTGTTTTCTTCAGCGTTATCCGTGGAAGACAACATTGCCAATATGACAAATAATTCAAATCATTAAGAAACTCGTTGCACATACCTATTTCCCATATGTATAGACTACCTACCCATTCGTGAACAACGTTAAAAACCAAGAAGGAAGAATTAAGCACATAATACAAAAGAAACGAACAAATAAACATTAGCATACATAAACAGCAATAATAAGTCACACCGAACATCGGTTACAGTACTCAGCCCTTCAGAGACACAAGACGACCGCTTGTATAAACTTACTCCAAGCAACTGCTTTGTATCATTGTCTACAATAACATCCCTTGTCATAGGAGGCTACAACTTACCATAGTTCTGTCATAACGCTCCCCCATCACCCCCTCCCCTCCTTTCCTTTTTCGAAGATAAACAAAAGCTTCCTTTCAAGCGAAAGGTCGGCTTAAACCTCTGCTTGCACACAGGAAATGTTGAAGGTCACCGCAGCCTCCTGCTTTCTCAGTTTGGCTCTTGGGGTGAGGTTGGTGGCACCACGGCCTTCATCTTAACCCGGGCAGACGCCACTACCCATTTAAAGCCGGGTGGACTGTGGGGCGTGAGGCTGGGAGTGAACAAAGGACCTAGCAAACGTTGGTTAAAAGCTGAGGGTAGCACTACATGGCGTCCACTACATGTTCCTTCCACATCAGTGTCTTTAACCACTGCCTATTTTTCATATATCTGTTTTTTATGATATTCCCTCTTTGATTGCAGGAGTGAACGTTATATATTGATAAGAATGTCAGTAAGGTAATGAAGTCTGTAAGGCAAGGAAGAGGAGCCTGGTTTTACATAATACTAAATTTTGGTGGACGCAACACCCCAGTTGATGTTCCATATCAATATAACGATTTTTTGTTAATTCTAGTTATTTATGAATATTTAAATTCGATAATTCAGTCCGTCTTTTGAACGCAAAACCAGATCCTTTCTTTCGTATTTTTATCGCTGAACTTTTCCTTTTATTTTTGAAACTCGTCTTGGAATTCGTGTTTGTCTTTTTGGAAGTTTTACAATGTTTCAGTTTCCTTCTTTGGCTTCGGAATTTTGCCTTCCACTCTTTTTAAATTCTTGCTGTGACCCTGCTTTGTTTTTATACATATTATTTATGTTATCCTTGCTTATATTATATCGTTCGCTTGGCGCGACGTTTATTCCAGATTTTATAAAAAAGAAAGAGACAGAAACTCACATCTTTGCTCGCTTCGTCAACCTCCAAAAAGAATCGTAACCTTTCATAAATACCTTTGATTTCTGCTTCCCTTTAGCTGAGCATATCTTCCTCCTCTTGGCTTTGCTCTTTTTATCTTCCTGTTCTTCTTCTTCTTCTTCTTCTTGGTCAGGATAAAGATGTCGCTGTCTCTGTCATGTCTCTTTGTCTGTATTCAGTTATCCCGTTGGCCTTTTATTCTCTCTCTTGACTCTGTCACTCCGCAGGTCGATGACACTCGGCCTCTCTCTCTCTCTCTTCTCTCTCTCTCTCTCTCTCTTTCTCCCTTTACCATCATTGACCTGAGAGCTCTCCAGCTCACGTTTCATTTAGAAGAAAGTTTAATTTTCTCAAATGTATTTAGTAATAACACAAAATGTTTATATACATCATGGCTGCTTTCAATCTGTATAGGTTCGTGGTAAATTGTATTTCAACGGAGATCTTTCACATTCACAATTAACCCCTGATCCCCTTTATCTGCCGAGAGAGAGAGAGAGAGAGAGAGAGAGAGAGAGAGAGAGAGAGAGAGAGAGAGCAACCAGATTCGCTGAACAGCAGAAGCGCCAATATGCAGCAAATGTGTTCCGCTGTCGAACTTCTCAGTTCCAGCGGTCCTTTATTCCTCAAACCGATGAACTGGGGAACAGCCTCCCAGAGGAAGTTGTGCAAATGGAACTTCAGAAGTTCAGGCGAAGATGCAATACTTAGCTATTCTAGATAGTGCTATTCTTCTTGTCGTGAATTCATATCAGTCGGTTTGTTAATTTATTATTTTCTTTCTCTCCTTTTAACAAGTGGTATCTTCTTTCTGCATTTCCTTTTACCTCCTCTTACCTCATAACACACACACACACACACACACACACACACACACACACAGAATTCCTACTGTCCACGAGAAGTGTTTCTGTTATTCAACTGACTCTTGCAGGACCCAGAAATCTGTCTCTTATGAAAAGTAATTGAACAAAAAGAGATTTGTAGCTTTGGAGTGAAAAATGGAAGAACACAGAGAAAGAGAAAGGAGAAGAAGACAAACGGTAAAGGAAAAGAATAAAGAAGTCGAGAAAAGTCCTAAAATGCAAAGGGTTAGACAGAACACAATCGTATCAGGGCAAAGCAACAGAGTCACTTGAGAAAAGAGATGTCTCTCTTACCGTGATTACAATTTGCGTCATGAAACTTCCATTTCATTATATGAACATTCTGCCTCCTGACGACATGAAGGCCCCATTCCCCCACCCCCTCCCCACGCCCCACAGGCCTTTTTTTTTAAAAGTCTTAAGCCTTAGGCCTCTTGTTTTTCATGGGTACTGTCTATGAAGGGGGACTTGTAGAACATATTTTCCATTGGGGGCAGGACTTCCATTTTTGGGATTCCGCTGATAGAGATATTGAAGTCTATGGCATATATCTTAAAAGGAAAGGTGAAATAGCATTTATTATTATTATTATCATTATTATTTGCAGGTTCGATGGCGGAGGTGTGGGTAGTCTCCGGGGGGAGGGTCAGCCTCCCCTGTGTGCCAAGGCCGAAGGTGCCGGGGGACCAGCCAGTGCTCGTCCTCTGGTACCGCAGATTCAGCAGTTCCCTGCCCATCTACAGGTGAGACGAGAGAGAGACGAGAGAGAGATGACCTTGAGGAGAGAGAGAGAGAGAGAGTTTATGAAAGTCAGAGATACACATGAAGGCACAAAAAAATTGTTACATTAAAAAACTGAGAAGCCATAGATAAAATATTTCAGTTAAATTTAGAATTCTGGAACAGAAATAATAGAAGCTGAGATGAAGAAAAAAAAAACATCTAAGAAACAAGTCTAAAGATATTTAATGTTGGTATGAAGTCAGGTCAGAAACAGAAGAGCATCTATTCCACTGATATGTAAATAGCATACGAACCCTGAGCCTCGCCAAACAAATCTGAAACAAAGAAGCGTCTCCCTTTAACTCAGTCCCGGAAATTGTTTGCAGATCAAACAAAGCAAGCAATAACAAGGAAAATGCATACAAATGCACAATCATACCAGGATGTAACGTGAAAATGACTTGGTTAAATACCCAGAAATATTTTCGGATGGCTAATATCAATATTAGCAATCCACAGGACAGTTTCAATTCGAAACTTCAATGCTTGACAACTTTGAAACGCATTTCTGGTCACTATTGTGAACCTAATTCAGCTGTTGTCATTCACCAGAGCAAATGAAATGGACAGAATGGACATGCATATTGCCAATGCATCAATCACCCTCAGCTAGTTAATAAAATGTTTACTGGATCTAAAGGACTAATTATATGGACATTTCCGATCACGTAATATTAGACTAATTTGCAGGTTATATAGTTTTATATCCACTTTCAGTTACGACGCTCGTTTGGGAGACTTCTCCAGCGGCGTCAGGTGGTGGGACGAAGTGGTCCTGGGCAGGAGGAGCTATTTCGTGCCCTCCAGCACGCCCTCGCTGGTGCTCGAACCCACCCACGCCCACGATCAGGACGTCTACACGTGCAGGATCGATTACCGCGTTTCGACGTCCACGACAACCAGAGTCAACCTCACGGTGGTTGGTGAGTAAAAGATCACAAGTGCCTTTTTCCTTTACTATTTTGTGTCTGGTGACTGGCTTTGTTCTGTCTTGCTGAGGGTGTTGATGTGACGGTGGCTGGTGTAACTGTGACAGCAACTATGAGGTGTGGCCCCCATGGGATCGATTTCGTTCGAAGTCTTCTAGATAGATGACAAAATTTAATCAAGAGAAACTTGTCACTTGTTCAGCAAAGTACAAATTCTTCGAATTGAATGAATATCCTACATTTATGCAAACGCAGTTGCGGTATGATGCTTAATGAGATCTCTTCCGTTGATTGTCGGTCTATTTATTCAGGATCCTTGACACGATTATTCAAAAGATTCCTTGTTTGTTCTGCGCAATGGTTACCTGTGGGAAACTAAATATTACATTTTGGAAGGGTGGTGTTTAACATCATTTAATTTTTTTTTTTTTAATATTTGCTTATTTTTTCTTTTTCATATAATTGAATTTTTCTAATTACACTTGATTTTTCTATACATTTATTTATTTCCTTTCTGACTGTTATTTCCTATAACTATTTTATTTATTTGTCTATTGCTTCACAGACTTATGCTCTCTTGCATCTTATTAAATATTCCATTTCTTTCTTTGTTTAAGTCAGGAACTTTTCTCTAAGGAATCCAGAGATACTTTCAGATATTGCCTTCACATACAGTATTTGCACACCTGCAAGAGAAAAATCTGTAAAAAAAGCATTCAAATCGGAAATCTTAAGAAAAAAACTGTGGTAATAATAAAAATAATTATATCATAAGCTACATAGAATGAGATTCTTTCTGGATGTTTAAGTGGGATTTGAATATTATGGCAAATGGCGTAAATGCTTTTACATACATATATACACATTTACATGCATACTTTGTGCAAACTCATTTGCATACAAATATATAGTTTATTTAGAAAGGTATACATACAGAAATGGTCTTTGGCATTGATCTTATTTTATTGTTTTGTCCCCACACCCCCCAAAAAAACCATATTGCAAAAAAACTTTGCCTCCACAATATTACCAAAAGTGGACATTCCACAGGAAATATTAATCTCAAGAAAAGTATTTCTGAATAACTATTATCATTAATCAAAATCTCCTTGTTTATGCAGTGCCCCCTGGCCCCCCTGTGGTGATGTGGGAAGGCCGAGAGATGGTGGGGACGGTAGGACCCCTGCAGGAGAACCAACTGACGGAGCTGACCTGTAGGAGCGAGGGAGGGAGTCCTGCGCCCTCTCTCTCCTGGTGGAATGAAGGAAGGGAGCTCCCCCTCCTGCTCTCTCACTCCTCTTGGGATCCTGTGACAGGTGAGGATTTCAAGGACCTCAGAGTTTTTAGGTCAAAATCAATTTCTTTTCATTTCAGAACAAAAGAAAAATAATCAAATGTCTTAAACAAATTTCTGGAACAATTTACTTTCAGGAACAAGTACCACTGAAGCCACGGTTTCAGTGAATGCCAAAAGGGAACTTCAAGGGGCTTCCCTGACTTGCTATGCCCGGATGCCCTCCCAACCCAGAGCCTCTGGAGATGCTAGGATCCTGCCCCGGAGTGTCTCTGTCTCCCTGAGTATCACACGTGAGTGCCGACACCGCCAGGTGTCTGTGTCTTTCTCTCAACTCTTCACTTTCTATTGTTATAATTATCACGGGATTTGACTACAGGTCTTCTTGTGCTTTATCCTAATTCAAGCTAAATGTATCTCTTCTAGTATCCCCAGTTGAGGTCCGAATCCTCGAACAGCAGGATGCCTTAGTGGCGACCTCAGGGTCGACTGTAAGCGTCGTGTGTCGCGCCCTTGGGTCACATCCCCCTGCAGAGCTCTCCTGGTGGAGGGGCATCAGGTCCCTGGAGCCGCACGTCACTCACGCCGTAAGTTTCTCTGTGCTTCCTTTTGTGAATCAGCGCCATTTAGATTTTCTTTAAAGAATACAAGGACAGGGTAAACATCGTTATTGATGGGTTATTTCACAAACAGCAGGAAGCTTTGGTTCTCTTCATAATGTTAAAAGGTAACCTCAGTCTCTCTCTGACTCAGATACGAGACGGAGGCAACATCACGACAGCCACTTTGACAATCGCTGTGACTGGGGAGGACGACGGAGCCACGATCACCTGTACAGGAGCGAATCCTGCCCTTCCACACGAGCCCCTTTCGGACAGAAGGAAGCTCATTGTCTACTGTGAGTTCCAGAGGTAATTAATTGCGTCTTCACTCGCTGACTGAAGAAGAAGAACAACAACAACAATTAGGCGGAGAAACCTTTCAGGGTCGTTTCTCGTTTAGGATAATTTGTATCTCTTATAAATGATATATTTTCATTCATTAAGAGAACAAATGATTCACCATTTTGTTAATGTTTTGTGAGTTTCAAATCTAATTCTATCGATGTTCATTTACGGAAACTATAATTGATATAAAGATTTGATTTATCGTGTGCTTTTTTGAGTAACTTAATGAAGGTTATTTATTGTACAGCATATTAAGCATAACTTTTCCTCAATCAGTGAGTGAAGAAGCTATAAGTTATCGGATATATTTTGTATTTTGGGATGAGATTTGTTACAGATCGTATGAATGATTTGTCCTATGATCTACGATTATCTCTTCACGTTTCTCATACAAAAGTTCCACTCTCTCCAATATTCAAGCAACACCTGATATTGGATGATCATTTAACGGATCGATTTTCTCATTTATTACTCAGACGAGCCAACAGTGGATCTCTCCCTCGGGAAACAACTGGAGGCCGAGAACATCAAGGAGGAGGACGAGGTCTCCTTCGAGTGCCACATCAAATCGAACCCCAAATTCCACCGCATCGAGTGGTACCATAATGTAAGTGACCTCTTGGTCGTTCCTCCCGTTCTGGGGACCACCGGGAATCTTACTGATTCCTGGTGTACTTTGGTGAATGAATATTGAGAGCCTGTGGCTGTTGTTCCTGACGTTTGAATCTGAGGAATGATAATAACAGGAATCAAATTCCTTCTTCTCTAACGACCCTCTTCCTCCCTTTACCCTCCAAGGGCCAGGACATCCCTCAGAACGTGAGTGCCGGTGTGGTGATCAGCGGGCAGTCTCTAGTCCTTCGGAGTGTCGCCAGAAGTCATTCGGGAACTTACGCATGTGCGGCCACCAATGCCCAAGGGCGCACTGTGAGCAATACCCTTTTCCTGACAGTCAGGCGTGAGTGTTCAATTCAAGTTCATATATTTTTTTTTTGAATATTTCAATGGACCTGTACAGAATCGTTAACGAATTCCAAGGTTACCCAGGATTGTCCACAATGTAATTAATATTTAGCAATTGATTTCTTTTTCACATTTCTAAAAACTATTTTTTCTTAGTGTCTGGGATAAATGGGTAACTTTCCTCGTCATATCTGTAAAGTGGGAGAATTTATTTATAGATTAAACAATGAAGCCTTTCGCTGCTGTCTCGCGAAGGCTCTCTCCAAGTGCCTTCTGCTGCGTTGTCTGTTTGGTTGGACTGTCTGCCTTCTGCAACTGCTGTAATTGCCGAAATTTATTACTAACTCAGCCCCCCCCCCCTCCCCTTTTTCACACCATTGTCTCACACTCTTTTTCTTTGGAAGCGTTGCTCTCTCTCTCTCTCTCTCTCTCTCTCTCTCTCTAAATAGTGCTACCAGGGATTTTCTGTAATCTTTCGGAGGACATTATTAAAAGCGTTACAAAAATTGCAGAATATTTCCACGAATACCAACAATCCTCTGAAAATAAATAAACACGAACATAATAAGCTTTAATATAACGAAAAGCATAAAACTCAGATGTTCGGTGTTGCAGTAAAAGTGATATATTGCATTATAAAACGCTATATTACATTGCATACCGGCGTTGGTTTGGAACTAAGTAATTATTTTCCGGGTGTTGAAGTCATTGAATAGATATTTGTAATTCCCTTATTATCTACTTTGTTTTCTCGACTGAGTTGTCTTCTGTTTTGGAAGACGGTGAAATAGAACGAGAACTCATAATGACGGAGATTTTACTGATGACCAGATAAAATCGTAGTAAAATGAGTCAAGACAATATTTTTAAGAATGGTCTCGTGTAAATTATGAATGTGCATGGAAGGTCTATAATCTTCACTGAATTAATAAATCCAAGAAATAATACACACACACACATACAACATACATACATATATATTATACATATATAATTATATATATTATATTATATAATAGATATATTATTATATATAATATATATATAAATATAATAATATAATATATATATCATATTATATATATATTATATATATATAGATATATATATAATAGATATATACATATATATATATATATATATATATATAATATATATATATATATATATATATATTCCGTTTCCACTTTGCATCTACAAGGACCCAGCAAACAGAAATTGTTTGAAGCAGTTGATAAAAATCAAACTAATTGAAACCGGGTCCCATACGGTCATGGAATAAAAGATTATGGAGGAAAAGACAAACGGTCTTTCAGTATTTGGATTCGATACCTCGTAGGGCACACACACACACACACACACACACACCCAATACGGAATCATTAACTCGAACGAGAAAAAGCAAGAATTTGAAAAAGACGGATGAGTCTGTTGAGAGAGCGAATTTTATTCTAGGACAAACGAACGGGGGAAGCAGACTTCTATTGATACTCTTTCGCGGGTTAAAGGGAAGACTGATAAAACTCTTGCGATGTATATACATACTTCACAGAGGAAGTAACATAGTGAGTTCATTATAGGCAGAGACGAACAACTGATATAGTTTTTGCATAGGATACTGGTGGTACAATTCTTGAAATGATATTGCAATTGAAAGAATCTAATCATTTATCAGTTGTCGAAGAAAGACAAACGTGAAGTTATTGTCAATGTAGCTGGTTTTATGAAAGATACCTTGAAGTAAAAGTCTTTCTCTCTCTCTCTCTCTCTCTCTCTCTCTCTCTCTCTCTCTCTCTCTCTCTCTCTCTCGCCTCTCACGAAGCATATCGCATAGAGCAGCCAAACTTTCTTTCCCTGTCCGTTGACTCTTCCTCCACCTCAGACACTCAGGATTGAGGAAAGAATGAATTGCTGCTCTTGGACGGAAAAGACTGAATCTTTAGGAAGTTCAGCCTTTGGCTTTTTGTTCATGATTGAGGAATAACAGATTACAATAGTTATGGAGACTGATTTTTCAATATCATGAAGGTTGGTGAAGTGGAAAGTGTTAATGTCTACAATCAAAAGAGAGATTCACACAAGGTTAGAGATTTGATACCTGATGTGAATGAAAACAAACGTCCACTTCTTCAGAAACACAAAAGAAATACGCGTTTACTAAATTCCAGTGAAATACTGATTCCAGATGCCCCAACATGCGGGGGGTCAGCGGGTCAAGAGAGGACCCAGGGGGCAGCTCGAGGGGCGGCGGTGAAGGCCAGGTGCAGAGTGGAGGCCGAGCCTCCTTCAGACTTGACCTGGTCCTGGGTGCGGCAGAGGACCGACGGCAGCGAGGAGATCCTGTCCCCGGACAAGTACGTCGTCGAGGGACTGACGTCGACCCTGACGGTCGTGCCCGAGAGGAGGGAAGACTACGGTCGCCTCCTCTGCAGGGCGACGAATGGCGCCGGACGCCAGAAGGAGCCGTGTGTCGTCAACCTCGTACCAGCCGGTCCTCCTGATACGCCCACGAATTGCTCGGCCACGCCCGTCAACCCTGACGCCCTGATGCCAGCCCTTGCTGTCTCGTGCCTGGAGGGGTTTGACGGGGGGCTGCCGCAGAACTTCCTGCTGGAGGCTTGGCAGGACGGAGAGGTCCTCGCCAATGTCAGTAGGTAAGACAATGCTGTCTGTTCTCTTCGGGGTTTTCCATCTGCTGCCTGGAATGATCAGCTGTCTATTTCCGTTTATGATGTGACCTTTGACCTCCTTTGCATCTGCAAAAGCAATTGAGTTACCTTGAGAATTTCAATTTGGTTTTAGCTCGAATACGTAGTTAAGACCCTCTCACAAGGTGGAATAGTTTGTTAAATAATCATAATGCAATCGTCATATTTATATTCTTAAAAGATGTTTCCAGTTACTACAAAATTCAGAATATGACTTTTTTTGTAGTTAAAGCTATAGAGGAGAGTCTAAACGCTACTCTTTTGTTGTTTTTCTCATATACCAAAAATAGTGAACTAGTAATAATTGTCGCCATTTGCAGTCTCACAGGAGCTTCAAACTTTAATCAAAAGTTCTAATGACTTTTTTTAATTAAAGACGAAACTGTCAATGCAGGCGAATTTGCAATTCATAGTCAAAGTCATTTATTTGTGAGATGACTGTCTGATTAATTTTACTTTTCACCATAAATCATGATTTTATTTGTGAATATAAAAAAATCGTTCCCTCATCATTGAATTCGGTTTCTGCTTAATTAGAAGAATAAGATCATCAGTCTTACCACTGTACAAGACAGTAATGTTTAGGACTGCATACTGTTTCCTTCGCTTTTTTACACCTGCTATTTCAAATCTTCCTCCCAACAGCGAGTCTCCTGAGTGGGTGGTCAGCGGAATGGAAGCGGGGAAAGGAGTCGTCTTGAACATCATGGGTCACAATGCCCGCGGTCGAAGTGACCCCGTCACCATGAAAGTAGTGGCAAGCAGTGCCCAGCATCGATCAGCCCCAGGTCAGGATACGTAGACAGGGAGAAATCCAGTTGATGAAGTTTCTTTTAAACTTTTTACTTGATACTTTCCTCCAGTTGTATAATGGCAGCTTTGTCGATGTTTTAATCTTCAAGGATCCTTTGAGTTAACCAGTCGTAGAATGGCACCCCACTGGGCTGTTAAATAACCTTCCAGAATACTCTTTGTCTACTGCCAAAGACTGTGTTTACATCAGCTGCATCTCTATGTGTATCTGTTACTTTATTATCCATTAGCCTTTCTCTTAACACTAGGCCACTTTTTAAACTACAGTATTCCTTCCTTTCTAAATCCATTTACTCTATAGTCACCTTCTCATTCATTATATGTATAATATATATATATATATTATATATATATATATATATATATATATATATATATAATATCGAACTACAAATGTCCTTTAATATCTAATTCGCTCTACCTCGGAATTAATATATTTTTCATATATGCTTAACCGAGGGGGAATTTATTAAGCGATAATAGAATTGGCGATCGACAGACGCGAACCAGCGAATTCTCAATACTAGGACTGGCAGTGAAGCCTTAAACCACCCCGACACCGGTATATTATCACTTAATAAATTCCCCCTCGGTTTAAGCATATATGAAAATATATTAATTCTGAGGTAGAGCGAATTAGATATTAAAGGACATTTGTAGTTCGATATATAATATATATATATATATATATATATATATATATATATACATATGTATATATATATATATATATATATATATATATATATTATATATATATATATATCTTCTACTTTTTCCAGGACTTGAATCACCTGTGGAAATCTCCCCAGTAGTTGGTGCTGTTCTGGGAGTTCTGGGTGTGATACTGGTGTTGCTCTTAGTTGGGGCAGCCCTTGTTAGGCGCACCCACAGTCACCCACGAAAACCAGTCATTATCGAGAAGTCTTCAGCCTCACCTTCTTCCAAAGGATTAGACCCAGATGTTGTACAGTCCATAAAGCGCCTGGATGTTACCCCATGTGTTCAGGAGGATCACCCCAATCAAGAGGCTGAGCCAATGTTCGCTTACTCTGAGCACGGTCACCCTCTTGGGGAACGAGAAGAACCAGAAGGGGTTCATGATATTTCTGCTGAAAATATTGGTGGTGAAGCTCTTCTTCCTGGCCAGGTACAAGTGCAATCGCATGATGAACCTGTGCAACTTCATCCATATGGTATGGAAAGGGAGGTGAGTGGAATTAGGTTATTATATGGAATATGAGTTGTTTATTTTCGGTTAGGCAGGTATTGGATTGCCAGTTCACTGAAACACCTATTTATTGTGACATGACCTACCTGATCTTTCCTTCTACTCCATGACATATTATCATGTCACTGTTCAATATGCTAAAATTGCCACTATTTTTTCCAGAGGGTGAACATATCTCACGACCAAAGTGATGATTCAGGAGTGTCTGAATCAGAGTCAGACAACGAGATAAAGCTCCCTGAAGAGGAGGGAAGCAGTCCTGAAGTTGAAGAAGATCAGCCTTATTTTGTTATGCCCAATGAGGGTACTACAGGAAGAGGAGGAGACTCACCATGCCAACACCCAGCCACCAAACGAGGGGTCCCAAAAACAAAAACAGACTTCCCCGCAAAGGAATTAAGTAAAAAACCCGTAGATTTTCATCAGAAGCCATTACCAATCCCTTTGAGGGAAGTGCTTTTTAACCCTTCTTCGAGAATCCCAGGGTCAAGTCAGAGAGTTCCTCCTGCTGAGGTAATCAGACTGGCTGTCACACCATCAGGGGTGCTCAATCCAGCAACCAGTGTGCAACGTTTAACACATGGTGGGGCAAAGCTGGAATCTTCAGATTATCCAATAGGAGACACAACGAGAATTCTCAGGGACGTCGGAGTGCCTGTTACTTTATACAAAGCAGAAAATGGGGAACTGCTTCTACTGCCAAGAAGACCCTCTGACCATGAAGGAACCGGGTTCCAGTTCCCAACAGCCCCAGCTTGCAAAATGAAACCTCTTCCAATGGCTTCTGGAAAGAAAGGCGGAGCCATTCCAGAGACTAGGGTCAAAGGAATGGATTCTAGTCCTATAGGAAAAAACGTGCAGAAGTTACCAACAGTTACTTCAACTAACAAAGGAAAACACATTGGGCGAAAAGGATATGTTCTTCCAGCACAGCCTGATGTTTGCCGAAGAGAAAGCTCGGTATAGCGCAGTTCCAGAGTCAAAACCAGATTTTCCAGCATCGCCTGCGTTAAAGTCAATGGGAAATATTCTCTCTTTGTTAATAGTTTTGTTATAAACTCTCAGGTACCTTCATGTTTAGGAAATAAGTATGCACAAAATGATTAAGAAATATAAAAGATTTTTAACTCCCTGTTCAGTTAGTTTGCAACAACCGTTAGCGGATATTTGTAAGCAGACTAGAAGTGTAAAGTGATGTTTGAAAGCGGTTAGTTTTGTATATTTCCAAAGGATGTTCAGGAAAATGAGAATGTTTACAATACCTAACGTATCTGAATGAGCTAGTAAAAATATAATTAATAAACTTTTAGCAAGTAACTTTTCAAATACTCATATAAAAATATCTCTTAAGAAACATCAAACTTATTTACGATTAATTAATTTTTCTGCGTTATATCTACTTGTGTAGGATATCACCTTCCTTATGCGTTGTTACCAATTATGTGTTAACAAAAACAATTTTAGATAATTAAAAGTTATATTTGTTAATATTGCTTGATAGCTCAGCACCTTTCCTTGAACTACGATTAATCTTTAGACCCGTTTGTTTAAAGATAAAAAATACGATATGTCTGACGTGTTTTGGGGAAAATGAAAGGAAATGTTTAGTGTCTTATTCATAATTATGTTGAATTTGAGGTAGATTGTTAAGACTGAAATGTTAATAGAAGTCTCAATGTATTCTTCAATCAGATAAGAATCTTATTCTTCTCAGTGCCTAAAATTTAATTAGCAATATCTGTCTATATATTTATGTATCGATTTATAAAATTAATCTACTCTGCATTAGACTCAGTCTAAAGAAGAATACCGCAAGAAAGACGACAGAAATTCCCAAAGGTCAACGAAAAATTCCATCCTTTTGTAAAGATTTCCAAAACTCCTCAGATCTCAGGATGACAAATGGGGAATTTCCCAAAAGCCTTGAGTCCCTGAATAGCGCAGAGAAGAAGTCATTGCAGTTTTATTTTTGACATCGACAAAGGAAGGGTAGACGGATGACGGCGTTGAGGAAATAAATCATACTATTTTGGGCGTTATGTCCGTCTGTCTGTCTGTTATCCAGTCAGGGCTAAACGGCTAAACGGATTTAATCCAAACAAAGCTATTGGATGGGGCTTTGATCGAGGATGAATTACAGCCTTATATGGCTATAACCAGACCATTGGTTTCCTAGGTATAATTTTTATCTATAAATTCTTAAATACTTCCTCAAATAAAAGTTAAATCAGGATAACTGACGTATACTTTTGCAGTGGCCACGTGGGTCCTTATAGACACCCATGCATGGGTTGCCCACATAAATATTTGAGTATCCTACGGAGATGATAAGTTTCGAGCATCTCAAAGCAGGCTCAACTTTGGGTTCGAAATGTTGTTTACATCGAGCGCTCATTTGTCTTTCAACTGTCATACGAGAAGCAACACTGAAATGTAAGCTCATTTTTGTTTTTATAACGCATGTATATTGCGAGTTATTGATTTAATACATTATTTAATAGCCGATTCTGACACACGTGTTCTATGCAATGCAGTTCCCATCATCGATAGGTAGTTTTTGCAAGTAGATTGAAGGGTGGGTGGGGGGGGGGGGGGGGGGGTGGGGGGGGTTGGGGGGGGGGGGGGTGACTGGGGAGGGAGGAATTTAAATGGAAAGTGGGGGGGTGGGGGTTATTAATGTGTACTGCATGCAATATTGCTGAAAGATAAAAGGGGTAAACATTGCTGCATATCAGCTTTGTAGAAAGGTTAAATATTTAGGGGTGGGCGCTGTGGGGGGTTTAGCCCACCCCCCTGAGGACGAGTTTTAATCAGTACGATTTCTTTTGAATCGTAGTTTTTTAAAGAATTAAATCAATAGTATAAAACAAATAAGTTAAACTATTCGAGAAGAGTACAGATAAATCCAACTACAAAAATATTAAATCCCTCTCTGGGTTAAATCCCTGATGACACCTCCTGTCAGGAAAGAGATGTCAGCTGAGCATTCTGTTACCCACAAGGCATCAGCAGCAGTCGTCAGCACTTGTCCCAGTTGCTGCTTGAAGGCAGCAACTGACTGCAAGGCTTATTGCTCAAGCAGCTCACTGTGCTGATGTTAAGAGCAAATTGTTACCTTGGGATTTTTCAGATGAACTAAACGATTAAGTAAGGAATTACTTCGATAAAGGCAATATTTTCATGAAGTTTGTATTTGTATCAAAACGAAAGTTAAATACACATAGATAAAAACATGAAGAGATAAAGACCTAATATTCTCAGGTACCTCTCGTTCTGAATATCACCATCCCCTCGATTTTGCATCGATCGACTGGAAAACTGTTTCTCTATCGAAGCAAAGGGACCAATGAAAGGTTGTGGCTTCCACCTCATCTCGGCTGCCAAGTTTCCCGTCGTTGTGTTGCTGTGCCACAGAAAGTAAAATGGCCCCGAGCCTCATTGGGGTGTAGGAGTTTGGCGGTGCTTATCTCATGAATGGCCGGAGATGATTGTCTCCTCGCCCCAGATTTTGTTCACGAAAGGAATCGGTTTGCTGTTGATCACTTTGGTCTAGCACTTTTTGGTCCCAGTTGGCTATGTCTTATATGACGATGTTTTGGCAGTGGTTTGTCTTTTAATGTGATGATTTGTGAGTTATAATTATCATCATCGGTCAAGGTGCAATGATCGATGAGAGAGCAGAATTCTGTTACAAGCCCCAGGAAAATAAATTCCGATGTAAAGGATGAATTCTTTCATTATCCCTAAAAGTTCATGTAGGCAGGGCAAGCGGTGACTCTTTTTAACCAACTTTTTAACCAAATATTTTGAAATCCTTCGAGTCAATTCGTGAATCCAAAGAGACGAATATTCTTTATGAAATCTGGGTCATCTGGCCATGTGGGTTGTTTAGGACTGACCCTGCTGTCTGTGTCAGTCCCTAACACCTGCTCCTAGAATGATTAAGACACCTCGTAACCTAAACATTTGTGTAACAAACCCATTTTTCCTGCGAAAAGACATATGTCATGACTGATGTGTGTGTGTGGGTGAATTTAGTGTTCAGTGAGTAATCTCTAAGGAAAGCTATTTACTGACGAGTTGATAAATCTGATTAATTATCAAAGAATGTAGAAGTAGAAGTACACAGATGGATACGATATAGACAGGTATAGATATAGTCAGTGTCTCTCTGACTAATTGCCTGGGGGTTGGGGGGAGGGGGTGGGGGGGTGGGGGGGGGGGCGTTAGTCTTGAAGTATGAGGGTAGTCTCTTACCTGAGCGTCTTGGACCAGTGTCTGAAGGTGCTTCGTGTCGATTTCGAATCGTTTCCATCTTTCCTCTGTCGTTGTATCAGGCTGTTGTTCTGGGTGATACTGAGCAGGGATGTGCAGGGAAAAACGCTCAGGCGAGAACCCTAAAGGTTTATCTGTTCTTAAGCAGTCTTTATCGAAAGTAGGTCAAATAAGAATTTCCTAAATATCATTTTAGGTCCTAACAATTCTCCCTGGATTCCTGGTTATGAAGATTTATTGCTGACTTCTCTGCTGATCAGCCTGTAATTTATCCTCAAACAAATATAACCTCAGAGGGAAAGCACAAGTATATAGATATAGATCTGTCGGTATCTTTAAACAACACAGTACACACACGCACACAAACACAGGCAAAATAAAGAAATCTAATTCTATATCCACATCCTGCTAAGTGATTCGAGGGAAATACCTTTAATCAAGGAAATACAGCTGTGTTGAAAGAAAAGATCTGGCCCACATGACGAAGCTGGTCTAAAGATCCAGTTATATTTTCCTAAAGATTTTCTGATATTTTGGACACATTATTATTATTATTATTATTATTATTATTATTATTATTATTATTATTATTATTTTTTTTTTTTTTTTTTTTTTTTTTTTTTTGCTTTATCACAGTCCTCCAATTCGACTGGGTGGTATTTATAGTGTGGGGTTCCGGGTTGCATCCTGCCTCCTTAGGAGTCCATCACTCTTCTTACTATGTGTGCCGTTTCTAGGATCACACTCTTCTGCATGAGTCCTGGAGCTACTTCAGCCTCTAGTTTTTCTAGATTCCTTTTCAGGGATTTTGGGATCGTGCCTAGTGCTCCTATGATTATGGGTACGATTTCCACTGGCATATCCCATATCCTTCTTATTTCTATTTTCAGATCTTGATACTTATCCAATTTTTCCCTCTCTTTCTCTTCAACTCTGGTGTCCCATGGTATTGCGACATCAATGAGTGATACTTTCTTCTTGACCTTGTCAATCAACGTCACGTCTGGTCTGTTTGCAACGTATCACCCTATCCGTTCTGATACCATAGTCCCAGAGGATCTTTGCCTGATCGTTTTCTATCACTCCTTCAGGTTGGTGCTCGTACCACTTATTACTGCACAGGTAGCTGATGTTTCTTGCACAGGCTCCAGTGGAGGGCTTTTTGCTACTGAATCATGCCTCTTTTTGTACTGGTTCTGTGCAAGTGCCGGGCATTCACTTGCTATGTGGTTTATGGTTTCACTTTTCGTATTGCACTTCCTACATATGGGAGAGATGTTATTTCCGTCTATCGTACTTTGAACATATCTGGTTCTTAGGGCCTGATCTTGTGCCGCTGTATCATTCCTTCAGTTTCCTTCTTTAGCTCTCCCCTCTGTAGCCATTGCCAATTGTCATCGCTGGCTAGTTTCTTTAGTCTGTCTCATGTATGTCCATGCATTGGTTTGTTGTGCCAGTCCTCTGTTCTTTCTGTCTTTCTCCTGTCTCTGTATATTTCTGGGTCTTCGTCTGCTTTTATTAGTCCTTCTTCCCATGCACTCTTTAGCCACTCGTCTTCACTGGTTTTCAGATATTGCCCAGTGCTCTGTTTTCGATGTTGACGCAGTCTCCCCTATTTACTTAGTAAAGTCCTCTCCCTCCTTCCTTTCGTGTTATGTATAGTCTGTCCGTATTTGCTCTTGGGTGTAGTGCTTTGTGTATTGTCATATGATGTTTCCTGGTTTTCTGATCTATGCTGCGGCGAGTTCTGCCTTCGTCCATTCGACTATTCCTGCGCTGTATCTGATTACTGGCACTGCCCATTGGTGTTTTATGGCTTTTATCATATTTCCGGCGTTGAGTTTTGACTTGAGTTACGCCCTTGAGTCTCTGCATATATTCTTTCCTGATCGTTGTCCTTCATCTCTTGGTGTTTTATATCTCCTCCTTCCATTATTCCCAGGTATTTGTATCCTGTCTCATCTATGTGTTTGATGTTGTTCCCATCTGGTAGCATTATCCCTTCAGTTCTCGTTACTTTGCCTTTATTATTATTATTATTATTATTATTATTATTATTATTATTATTATTATTATTATTATTATTATTATTATTATTATTATTATTATTATTATTATTATTATTATTATTATTATTATTATTATTATTATTATTATTATTATTATTATTATTATCTTTTTTTGTAAATCATATGTTTTTTTCAAGGCAAAATGATTGTATATAAATGATTCACAAAAGACTCATTACTATCGTTCTGGCTCTTGGAGCAATGAGTGTCGACGCCTGTTGTCTCCTGACCCTGAACCAAGACCTCGTTGACCTCAGACCAGGACTTGGCAGGAAGCGACATACCACAAAAACAAGGTGAGACCGACGTGTCTGCGTCACATGTCTTCAGGTAAGTTTATCGGTTTTAACTACTGACCAGCAACCTTTTGTCAGTTGTAGAAGTTTCTGTCCAAAATGGATTTGCAAGACTGAATGTAGACCCACTGACAGGTAAGTGATAATGATTTGTTGATAGACACAAGGCTACACATTCATGTTGTTGAGATGGGTGTGTCCGTTCCTCTGTCTTACAGAACCTCACACTTGTCAAAACTAGTCCTTACAGACCTTACAGACCTTACATCTTGTTCGGGTTGCCCCAGGTCCCTCAGTGTGAGGCACCTCACATTTATGTCTATGGCAGAGATACTACTGGGTGACTGATCTCACTGAAGGTTAATGATAATCTATTGACAACGTCTTCACCCTGAGACCTTGAGACCATCATATAAAAATCTTGTTCAATTGTTGAAGGAGAATGATAACCTGACCGCTTGAGGCTGAAGGATACAAGACTTAAGGAGGAAAAAACCACGCGATACGCAATAAAGGAAGTTGTTGCTCTTGTAATCACGCGGTAATTTTCTCTGGTGCGAATCTCCGTGGCCCAACTTGGAGGTCGAACACGGACCCGTTTCGAAGTGATTACATATTATGAATATAAGAGAGAGAGAGAGAGAGAGAGAGAGAGAGAGAGAGAGAGAGAGAGAGAGGAGAGAGAGAGAGGTTTTGTGAGTCTTGCTTTTAATTTTTCTGGAACAAAACCTTTCTTGGTTTCTACCTCACATCTTGAAACTTTCAAAAGCTTCCCAACATTCACACGTTTCATAATGCTAAGCTGCTCATAAGAGATTGTAAAATGTACACTTCACGTGTACACAACAGAGAGTCGTTGCAAGGCCATATTTATATCGCCCCCACCCCACCCAACCCCCAACACCCCATCACACGCCGAAACCAGCTTTGCTAACCTCCGCATTGGCACCTGTGCTTGAGATTATGGTAGAAAGGTCTTTGTAGGTCGCAGCCTTTCATATTCGTACAACCTGTTTGCTGAGAACCTTGAATACAAAGGAGACATGATGGGGATGGCTACCCTCTCTCCACACACACACACCCACACACACACGCACACGCATAGAGATAGGAAGTTAATGTGCAGTAGCATAATTAACTGATATGAATTCTAAGCAGTACTTGAGAGCACGAGTCTCTTCTAACGAGAACCGCATTTAAAATTCCGGAATAGCTTTTGCATCTTAATGAGGACAATAATCATCAGATGAGCTACGACCCTGTCAAGACAACGCAGTGAATGACTCCAGCAGCGGGGAGCATTATGAATGATAATCGGAGAGAAATTCTTGTGTACCGCTTTCTTTGATAGAATGACCTTACATGAAATCTAACTGAACCAAACATTTTACAAGCTGTTTCATGAATCCTTCGCTTTGACTAAACAATGACGGCTAGGAAGCGAGATCCTGCAGATGAGGTCCTTCCAATTAACGTAGGATTCAAAAACTTTAACTACAACCAAAATAAAGAAAAATGTTAATTCGAAACCTGCCCTGATAACAATTACTAGAAACGTCTTCGCTTACTTCAAAATTTCGAACTCTCTCCAACTGCGTCTCTGACCCCGAGAGCAAATTCTGCTCTCAGCTTCTTTCCTTCTCTTTCGATTCCCCAGAGAGAAGGAAGGGTTCCTCGATCATCCTATCGGGTCTCGTCTCTTTCCTGTTCGCTCCTCTTCCTTATTCTTCCTTTTGAAAGAGAGAGAGAGAGAGAGAGAGAGAGAGAGAGTGAGTTTGAAGGCCGGTTCTTAGATTTAGAAGCAGACCTATAGTGGATTAGCACCTAGTTATTACGCGAAACTCAAATTAAAGATTGAATGGATAAGCAAGCTCTCTCTCTCTCTCTCTCTCTCTCTGCGTTTTGAGTAATTAAACAGGAAAATTAAGTTACTATTGGAAAGGACAGGACAATCAGGTAACGCAACGAAAGCATATTTAGGCAGCGGAAATACAATGCACTGTATTGTGTTATTTTGACAGTGAAAATAACGAGTTAAAACAACAAAATTTAATGGCCACAAAGAGAGGAAATTGGACTAGTAGACGTGTTGTGTGTTATTTCTATACATACACGTAAATATTTATATATGTATGTATGTATGTATATATATACATACACACACACACACACATACACACACACACACACACACGCACACACACATATATATATATATATATATATATATATATATATATATATATATATCCTTAAATCCACGGTAGAAAGGTAAGTGAAACAGGGATTTGGAACAAGTACATTCTACTTTTCAATGTAGAAAATACTACGAAAGTATTTGTTCTAAGTCTCTATTTCCCTTAACTTCTAACGTGGATTTAAGGATATTCTCAAGAACGTGTTCCTTTGTGCTACATTGGATATATATATATATATATATATATATATATATATATATATATATATATATTATATATATATATATTCGTATATGATGTTGCAATGTTTGTAATCACAAATATTTCTTAAATTTCTAAAAGGCCATCTCTCTCTTCTCTCTCTCTCTCTCTCTCTCTCTCTCTCTCTCTCTCTCTCTCTCTCTTTTCATCTCCATCCATATCTAACAATGAACCATAGAATCAGTCATCCTGGAATTTAGTGTACTGGAAAACCCACGGAACTGGAAATTATTGTTTTTTCTCTTCAGCTTTCCAAGTAGAGAATTCGAGCGTCGGTTAAAACCTGGAAATATCGAAATCTGGCAACGTCTTTTCTCTCGTCTTTCCAGAAATAGAAAATTTTTAAGCTTCCATGATTTTTTTTCTTGTTTTATATCGATTTTGGTAAGATTCCGGGTATGGTGCCATAATGAAGGGTCTGTAGGAAAGAGCTGTGTTCCTCACAATCATCGTACTAATTGATTGTATGCATTGGCCCCTCTTATATTTATTTCTCTCTCTCCCTCTGCGTGTGTGTGTGTGTGTTCGACTGGAATGTGATATCTATCTGTTTCCCTAAATATTCAGCCTCCTCTCTCTCTCTCTCTCTCTCTCTCTCTCTCTCTCTCTCTCTCTCATCTCTCGTCTCTCTCTCTCTCTCTCTCTCGCTCTCTCTCGACATTAATCCCTCATTTATCCATTTATGTCCTACTCTGATATAAAAAATAAAGCAGCCAAAGTGACAGCACAATATCTAATAATTTTATTGCTAAATATATAATTTCATTGCTTTCACTTCATGGAAAAGCATTTACAGAATCCAGCAAATATGGGCGGAAATGTGCTTATTCTTTATGTCACTGATCTTTTGGGTTTTCTTGGAAAATGTCATATTATAAAGGTGACTCCCTTCGCCTACTACTATACAGAGCACGAATGGTGTTGGGTAACTGATGGATGGAAGAAGTGCGTGTTTTGATCATTCTGGGACAATATCAATTTACTTGTAGAGGTAGATACGCCCACACAAGCCTGGTGGGCGGTGTGTGATTATTATTATTATTATTATTGTTATTATTGTTATTATTATTATTATTATTATTATTATTAATATTATTCAGAAGATGAAACCTAGTAATACGGAATAAGCCTACCTCAGGGGCCACTGACTTGAAATTCAAGCTTCCAAAGAATATTTTGGTGTTCATTAGAAAGAAGCAACAGACGGTAATGGGATATACAGAGAGAAGAGATTACTTATTGAAAACAATGAATGAACAAATTAATAAACATATAGAAAAAATGCGAGTAAGTTACAGAAATGCGGAGAATTGCTTTAAGGTAGTAATAACGAATATTATGTTTGAAGGAAGACGCTGTTGAGAAGGAGCTGAGAAAGTTAGGTGACAGATTATGTACAGAAAGTTGGAGAAAGTGATAAATATTTAAAGAAATGTAGGAATCAGGGAACAATAAGATTGTGTATGTTTATGTTTATATGTGATGTTTGTGACGTTGAATTCTTAAAAACTACTACCAAAATAAATAAAACAAGTATTTTTACTGGATAGAATTCCAGGGTAACTCAACCAGAAATCATAACCATTTTATATTCGTCTTGTAGACACTTCCTGCTACTAGTCTCTCTCTCTCTCTCTCTCTCTCTCTCTCTCTCTATGTTCCCTAAGAACAATTGGATAGAACATCCTTGGTTAATAGATTACCCTCTGCTGAAGGCGAATTGTGATTCTTGCTCAAACCGTGGGACCCAGAACAATAGACAATCGAGTATTTTCCTTTCTTTGTCTGTCTGTCTGTCGGTCTCTATGTCTGTTTATGTGTCTCTGTCCTAATTTCTTGGAAGGGACGTTCAGTACAGATCTTCCATTTTATATGGAACTTAAGTAGATATACTTCCAGTCATTATCTCCCTCGGATCAATGTAGGTAAGTTCCTGTCTCCTTAGTTATATCAGAAGAAGCAGCAGAGATGAAAAAGGAGAGTTTGGGTGATTGTACATCTTCAGAAAAACTGTGGAAACTTTTTTTTCTTTTCCTTGGTCCTCTGTCTCTGTAGAAACGAGCAAAGGCTACCCATTGGCATCCAATTCATCCGAAATAGAAATCAACTCATCAAGACACGTTCAAGGAACCAAGATGCCATAGGCTTCGTACGCTCTGAAAAATTGTCGTTATAGATTCGTGTCACATCCACCCTGGTGTTGGGATTCTTACCCCATTCTACTCACACTCTGCTCACACTGAGAGTTCCCCGACATTCCCAAGGATGGAGTCAGAGCTGCGAAATATGCATGTGAGTACTTACATGTTCTTGTAAAAACAAGATGTTCTTATGTTCTTTGACATATTTTAGAAAACAACGGCTTGGATGTCGTGTTCTTTAGTCCTTTAATGCTATTGTGAAAATAGGGGGTTTGTAGAATAATGAACATTTTATATATTTATTCTTATATTAGGCACATTACAAATGATAAATTTAAGATACGTGAGTGATTCTATGAAAGGATTTTTAAAACGTAATACTAGAGACACTCACAAATAAATGAAAGAACGTCAAGTAAAAAGTTAGAAGAATCGCTTCTGCTCCGATGTATTCAATGAGGCTGACTCATAATGGAGAGCAGGAAGACATATTGAAAAAGCTTAAAGTAAATATGATCTGTGTAAATGAATATAACACATAAACTCTCTGGGAATAAAGCAAAAACAAAATATTTGGACGTTGAGTCACATGAAGGAATTTGAAATTTAATGTGTCTTTTGTCAAGGCTTCAAAAGGAAATTGGCAATAATGAAGCGATTGTTCTGGATGATGCAAAAGTATCCTGTGGCCTTAGAAAGAGAGAGAGAGAGAGAGAGAGAGAGAGAGAGAGAGAGAGAGAGAGAGAGATTTTTCCTTGCAGAGCTGACAGCAACTGATTTGCTTGAATAGTTGCTCTGCACCGAGAATACACACAGACAAGATTTCCACCCTCACTTTATCTATCTATCTATCTGTCTATATAATATATATATATATATATATATATATATATAATATATATACTATATATATATATATATATATATAGATAATATATATATACATATTATTATATATATATTAGATATATAATATATATATATATATATATATATATATATATATAGATATATATATATATCATATAATATAATATATATTATATATTAATATATTAATAATATATATATAGTTATATATATACTATAGATCTATATACTATTATATTATATATATATATATAGTATATATATATATATATACTTATATATATATATATCTATAGTTATATATATCATATATAATACCTATATAATATATATAATATAAAATATATTTTATTAATAATTAATATTATTATTTTATATAATAATATCTTCTATAGATATATTTTATATATATCTTATATACCTTTATAGTTATATATATACCTATAGATATATCTATATATATCATATATTTATATATATATCTATATATATATATCTCTATATATTCTACTCTATATATACTATATAGATATATCTCTATATATATTCTCTATATATCTATGTCTATATATTATATATATACTTATTTTAATAAATATATTATAATATATATAATTATATTTATAATATCTATACATAATAATATATTATATATATATATATATTATATATATATATATATATATATATATATAGTATATATATATTGCGTGTGTGTATTGATTTATTTTCATTGAACTAATTTTCCTCTTCCAGTTTTATTTGTTTCAAGACGTAATAGTAGTAATAATTAATGATTTAGGTTTACACTTTTAAAATTCATCTACTACCTGAACCTAATAATTAATTTACATCTTTATTTATTTCATGTGAAAATTAAAGTTTTTATTAAAGTCTTTTATAAAAGAAAAGTCAGAGCAAAGGCGCCGTCCTTTGAAGTCCGACTCACGAGGAATTCCCATCGACGAGATTTTATTTCTACAAGAAAAAAAGTAAGTCTGAAGATATTAGACGAAGCAAATAACGGTGAGTAAACAAGTGTAGAACACAGGAAAATTCAGTTCGTGAATAACAAACATTCCGATTAGTCTTGCCTAAATACATCCGGACAATTGGAATGCTGGTGGAATTGACTGTACGAGTGCATGGATATATGAACATATAAAGTTTGGACCAGGGATCAGAATGCTTATGGAAGGTGGCATCTAGGCAATGGGTGTCCGTGTGAGTGTCCATAACGGAAGTTTTCAAGAGATCACATTGATGCTCATTAAGCACAGTCCTTTTTTCATCTGAAGCAGAAGAATCAAACTCTGCTGCAGTGAACCAGCCAAGTGTTCGAATGATCTCAGAGGTTCTGGGGATTCTACGATAATTCAAATTTATTGAAGATAAATTCTAGAATTATTTTGTCGTAGAATAGTAGAATATGGTAAAAAAGGATTGAATACTTACAATAATACATCATTTTGCACACGATAGACCAGATCCATTTACCATCTCCAATCCTAAGTCAAGCATCGGCCAATGATGCGAACACATGAGCACATTTCACGAAAAATAAAAAATAAAAAAATAACTTAAAATGTGTTGGGAAAAACCACGTCTGTTTAAACGCAACTTGAGTCTTACAGCAATGTTATTTTTTTTTTAGAAAATATAGTTGCAGTACAGCTATGCTCAGAACTGATGCTACATGAATGCATAAGATTTCATTCAAAATTCACAAACTGGCAACATAACAAGCTCCATATTTACTTATTAATTCAATGTGAAATAAGCAGGGTAAAGCACTTGGTGCTGACCTTCTTCCCCTCATTTTCCTGTAGTGTTCACTTTTATGATAAAGTCCTGTGCATCTGCTGGGATTTTTAAGAATATATATATATATATATATATATATATATATTATATATATATATATATATACATATATATATATATCTATATATATATATAATATATATATATATATATATATATATATATATATATATATATATATACAAATTGGAGTACGACGACTTTTCCAGTTTTTTATCCTTTTATTTAGCGCCGACGTTTTGTATCGGCTTGATACATTTTTCAGGCTGAAATAACGATTAAACATCAATTGCGTATAAGTAGTAAAATATATGCACAGTGTTTACCAATGCCATAATTAAAAACCATTTTAATAAATTAAGAATATAAACAGAATAAATACGGAATAACGGAACAACATTGAAAGGGCTAGGTGCGAATACAGAGAGAGAGAAAAAAATAGAAAAGTAAAACTAAAAAAAAACAATAAAAAAAAAATAAAAAAAAATAGAACGAACTAGACACCTACCCACAGCGGCAGCGTAAGGAGAACTGACACGAAACATTGATATGGAGGGGAATGTAAACAAAGCAACAGGTAATTAGGCAATAAACAGTTGGGTGGAAGATGACTGGTGGTTAAGAATTGGTACAGTTGGCTTAATTATGATTGATTCAAGGGTAGTTGGTTCGTCTATATGTCGGGTTCTCCCTACAATATTAAAATGACTGGCATCTATGTGTGTTTTGCAACTTTTAATGTGATATCTTATGATAGATCGTTCTGGATTTGATAGTCGACAACCCGTTCTGTAGCTGATTCCTTGATGAGAGGAAATCCGGACTTTTAGCAGAACTCCTGATGCAACCGATGTAAGTGCCGAGATCACATCTGGGACAATTATACTTATAAATGACACCGGAGGCAAACAGGGGGCTAATCTTATCCTTAACTTGGAAGAGTGAGCCGATAGTTCGGGGGTTGATGGGAATTGGTTTTAAAGTAAAGGCAGGTAATTACTCATTAAATAGGCTGATGCATTTTTTCTAAATTTATTATTATGTAGAAACGGGAAATCTATCAAACATACGGACCTTGGGGACATTATGGACTCTTGGGGTTGGATTGAATTTCAGGTTAAGTAGCTTATTAAGGGATCTATGAAAAATTGTTGGAGGGAAATAATTATCCTTAGAGTAATCAGCAAGGAAAGTCACTTCAGTGGGAAAGGTAGACCAACAGTGCTCGTATTTGCCCCAAAATTATTTATAAATCCTTCATCAGATATTACTATAGATATGAGACCGCATTTTTTAAAATAACATGAATAATATTAATCATTTTCAATATTTGTCTGGCAAAATTCTAAATTTAGAAATTCAGTGAACAAATGTATTACTAACATCATAACCATCGTTTTTGTCAAGAGTATATACAAATTTTATTTGATAACATTCATTTGTGGTCAATGCCTGTACAGTAGAACCGTAATAGCAAGGTAAAAATACATATACTGGGAATGAAAATAGAACAGAGATGGCAGTAATAATTCAACGCTGAATAGCAATGAAGCAGAAACGTTAGTATAAGAAGTAAACAGCTGCTGTATTTAGCAATGTGTGGCAACAAAACAGAATCATTTAAATTGGCGAATTATTCCAAACTGCCTCTCAACTATCATAATATCTCTATCATATAAATGAGTATACAAAATTATAGAAAACAAAAAAAGTACGCAACATCTAAATCATATTTTCTCATTTTTACATTTTCTGTTGAATTATTCTTTCAATGTCGCTCTCAAATTCACGCCGAGAACGACCGTTATCGCTAAAGTTTTCCTCCGCAAAAATTCCATGTGTTGTACGAACGTATTTTCCAGGAAATGTTGATAGTATGCCTGCATATCACATTCCCAGAGGGAAAAATACATCAAAAGCGTAATGAATTAGAGTTTTTTACTGAAGAATGAAATTGAAATCGCCTGTGGATTTATTTACTGGATTAACAAGGGAAATAGAGTTATTCTATATATTCTTTAAATCTATCTGCCTGTCGATCTATCTGACCAATAGATTAAATGGTTTTAGCTCTTCTGTGACCCTCGGATTTTTTTTCTAAGATTATCGAGGGTTTTTGGATTTGGAACTGAATGTTCCTGTGTTGAAATATTCAAAATTCTTTTCTCGTGGGATTGAATCAGTGGCTGTGACTCTCTCATGACCATTTGTTTCTCTCTCTCTCTCTCCTCTCTCTCTCTCTCTCTCTCTCTATCGTGCAATGAAGCTTTGAAATCTCCTTTTTCTTTATGAGAAATATCTAGGCCATTAAACTCAAGGGATGGTGGATCATCATCCTATAAATAATTTTTGTAGCACCCGGCAGGCAACCTCTTCCCAGGTTCTTCTCGGCGCCTACAACCTTCTTATCAAGAGCACTTTCATCTCTCCCTATTCTTTGATCAAAGCGATATTGCGATAAACATGCACTTTGATATCGTATATAGTATTTCACATTTAAACTTTTTGCCAAACAAAGCACTCTTATGCACAGCAAATGTATGCATGTATGCACTTATGCCCTCATGCACGCACAGCTCGGCCTTTGATGTCACAAAGGATGAGACCGTGACTCTGTATCCGACGCTAAACAGCAGACGACGTCCTTAGCCTTCGTCTGTGTCTGTGTCAGCTGACTCCAAGAACTTCTGTTTCTTTCATTCATATCTTGACAGACTCCACTTCACACCGGGCCAGACTGAAGTGTCCTCACGTACAATTGGAATGGTGATATAAATCTGTTGAGAGAGAGAGAGAGAGAGAGAGAGAGAGAGAGAGAGAGAGAGAGAGATGTTAACGAGCACCCTTTTGCCAAATAAAAAAAATAAAAAATAAAAAAATTCTGTTCAACTTTGAACATTTGCAGTTTTAAAAATTCGCCAAATTCTCTGTATTGATTGATTTATTGTATGAGTTTATCTATTTAAAGTAAACTCGAATGCATCTGAATATTGTACATCAAACTGATTAAATGTTCAGTTTTTTAATATAGTTTTATGTTTTCTTTAATTCAATAATCACGTTTAAAAATGACTGTTACCTGAGGACTTCCATGAGAGCCTTGATGTCAGTTGTGTTGACTGAAGCAGCCTGACCTCTGATGATAACATTTGCGGTTTCTCGTTTTGCATCCACTTTTAATGTCACTCTAGCAAACCTCCGCCAAGGCTGAGTCATCCACAACACAGATAGGTTCTTCCTTCTTCACCCCGAAGAGCGCCGTTCCTATCTCTTCCGGCATCTAATCACTTGTAGCCAAAAACGAGGCAAAAACTTTCTAAAAATTCACATGGTGCTTTTTGTCTGTTTGTTCTGACTAATAACCAATAAAAATTGCGTCAAAGGCTGCATGTTCTTCAAGAGAGGGTGTAGCAGACCCATACGTATTATTAGAACAAATATAAGTCTGTATTAATGTCTGTATTCGTACTTACCATAAGCATTAAATATATGCATCTGTATTTGTATAATTATTATTATTTCGTATAATTATTGTTATTTAGCTCAAACCTTTACGCGTGATTGTTTGTTGATTAGTTCAATGATTGTATATCTTAACAAAGATATACGTAGTTGTTTACTCCAATATACGCGCGCGCAGCATGTGTGTAATTTGTATGTGAGTACATATTATATACATGTGTGTATGAAGGCATGCACGTATTTGTGCGCAAGAATGATACGAAAATACACCAGACTAACTCAGTCTAGCGAAACGAAGGCCCTCCTGGCTGCTACGGTCCCGCCCCTCGTCAGTCGACCTGTAGACGTTGCAGGGAGTAGGTGTTTCGCTCCATCTCTGATAGGCGCCTGGCGTGGCTTGGTAGAGACAATGGTTGATTGTCAAATCTTCTTTTTACTTTCGAATTCGTGAATTTAATTTGGATGGTTGTTGTGTATTAATGGGTGAAGATTATGGAGTTTTTTTGTATCCTTAATTTTTAATTGTTTCTTCTTAATATATTATTTTTGCTTTGCAGAAGCTTGTAATCTTATTCCATCGTTACCAAATCAGTGTTTGACAAGAAAGTAAGTGATTTAAGATATATGGTTTATCAAAATATGTTTTTTCGAAAAAAGTGAATGCAACTGAATTGAAAAATAAAGCAAACTCAAATAATTACCAAACATCTTTATGAAATCAAGCTTAATTTTCAAAGGCAGTGATTCATAAAAAAGTATAAATAATAAAGAAAAATGAGAATGGAAGCAAGAACGAGTCTCCGTTCGTCCGCATAGGACACTGGAGTCAACGAAAGATACTCTTATATTCTATGCTTCTACAGACTTTTTATAAATTAGAAGAAAGATAAGCTTATAAAATCAGTTGAAAAAAAAAAAAAAACGACAATTATGTGTTTATTTCCAGCGACCATTTTCAACCTGGCTTTGACGAGCGGCGTCATCGCTTCCAAGAACACCGAAGGTGAGTGGAAATGTTGAGTGAAACATTTCTTTATAAGATTTCAGTATATTTTGCTTTGTTCAAGGAAGACAGAATAAACCCAGTCGTCCTATTAATAGTTAGGAAGAAGAGAATTAAATCAGGAAATTGAATATTGCGGATATGATAAGTTAATAAATTAATGATGTAGTCAACATTATGTATAGCATATATATATATATATTAATATATATATATATATATATATATAGGGTATATATAATATATATAGGTATATATCTATCTATATAGGTATATATATATATAGATAGGTATATTATATACATAGATAGGATATTCTATATATAGATAGGTATTATATAGATATAGATAGGTATATATATATATAGATAGGTATATATATATATAGATAGGAGATATAATCTAGATAGGTATATGTATATATCTACATATATACATATATCTACATATATATATACTACATACACATATATCTACATATAGACATATATATACATATATACATGATATCGACAATATATACATATATCTACATATATACATCTATCTACAGATATACATATATATACATATATACATATATCTACATATAAAGACTATATCTACATTATACTATATCTACATATACATAATATCTATATATATATATATAATTATATATATATATATATTATATATTACTATAAATAGATAAGGTATATATATATATACTATATATATATATAGATAGGTTATATTATATATAGATAGGTATATATATATATAGATAGTATAATATATAGATAAGGTATATATATATAGATAGATATATATATATATAGATAGGTATATATATATAGATATAGGTATATATATATATAGATACTATATATATATCTACATATATAACAGATATCTACATATATACATATATCCTACATATATGCATATACTACATATATACAATATCTACTCATATTACATATATCTTACAATTTTACATATATGCTACATTTAACATATATCACAATTATACATATATCTACATATATACTATATCTACATATATACAGTATATCTACATATATACATATATCTACATATTATTACATATAATCTACAATACATATATCTATATACATATATTATATAACATATATCTTACATATATACATATATCTACATATACATAATCTAACATATACATATATCTACATATACATATATCTATATACATATAATTATTATATATATATATATTATATATATATAATATATATATATATATATATATAAATATCGAGCTACAATGTCCTGTTAATATCTATTTCGCTCTACTCGGAATTATATATCATATCTTACATCTATACATATATCTACATATACATATATCTACATTATACATATATCTATATAACATATATATATATATATATATATATATATATATATATATATTATATATATACTATACATATATCTACATATACATCTACTCTATATACTATATACTATATATATATATATATATATATATATATATATATATATATATATACATATTAGTCTATCTGTGTTGGTAGAGAGATCTCAGAAGCTGTGAGGAATTTGTGCTTTCGTCATTGTTGTCTCTCGAGAGACTCCTTCTTTAGAAATGCAAACGTCATGTTTATGTTGGATTCTGTTCCTCAATGTTCGCGAATATTTTAGTTCGTGTTTATTTCTTTTGGGTCCTGTGAAGTTTTTTTTTTTTTTTTTTTTTTTTTTAATCTGAAATATGACAAATAAATATGAAATCTACTCACAATGACTAGCACGCACTTATCAATTAAAGGACAGTTTTCCTTTTTTACAACTGGAGCTCATGAATGAATCATTCATATGAGAGGATTAATTACTTGTTGAACAAAAGACGAATCATTTGTAAAACTGGTTTGTAGATTCTCTTCCCCTGGAAGAGAAACTTTCGGTAATTCAATGCACGCAGTTGTGGTCTTATTAATAAAAAAAAAAAATAAAGTATTTTTAGGCTCGTATATTAACAAGATGATTGACTGATCTCAGTTCTTGAATAGTGATGCATAGCAAGCGAAGTATTTAGCTAAACAGAAAAGTTTTCTCATTAGGAGTTAAAAACTTTTTGTTTTTCTTTTATGATCATATCTATGGATTCTTTCACTGCCATATGTGTGCAGAAGCGGTTCTTTAAGGATTTGGTTACATTCTGAACTACTTCTATACATTGGGGACATAACCTCCTTCGATAGATCTTAATAAAATGCAGAATTAATTTCATATTAACTTGAATCTTGATACTATTTCTGCCTAAACAAAAGTATGTAGTATCTCTAACGGCACCTTCCAGATTCTGAACAGGAATGATTTTATTGCCATAGCCAGAACTTGGACGGGTAACCAGCAATTACAAGCCGGTAATATGTTCGGGCCACAACTGTTCTATGGATCGTTTAGGTAGCCTTGGCATGGTCATTCCTTGAATGGGTGACCATTAGCTGGCAATGATCTTTCATCATTTCGTCAAGGTAAACCTTTGATTGATGGGAGAACTGGGCTATCTTAATCCAGTTAACATAATGACTTTTTACAATAGATTTATCATCTCTTAGTAACCTAATCTGTCTTTTCATTGTTTTATATCCTAGTTTCAAAGGTGGACTTTTGAGGTTCCTAATAAAGGGCGATGATGGAGCAACAGGCTTTCATTTTTATTGACGTGTTTTGATTGGAATGTCTCTGTTAGCAGGACACATCCTTGATTGGAACAGAGCAATGCGTAGTTTGAATGCACACACACACACACGAACACACACCCATATATAATATATATATATATATATATATATATATATATATATATATATATATTAGGGCTGTTGCCTTGTATAATAAGGCGCCTATGAGGTAATGTTAGACTTGCGATAATCTTACGCTAAGTCGGTTGGTATTGCACTTCCATATTCATGGGAGTGTCTTGGGGTTTGTAGATCACTTACGAAGTCGGTATTATCTTCTTGGTTATGACGACGATGTGTTAAACTCATGATGATTCGGTGATTAGGTGAGGATCTAGTAGAAACCACGAAGTACAAAAATACTTATATTCTCTGAATTTACATGGTGAAGATCAGGTATGATTGTACAAGTCTTCTAATGACGATAGCTTGATCGCTTCTGCCAATGATGATGGCTAATTCTATTCTCTCTACATGATAAAGCTTAGGTAAAGAGGTACAGGTCTTCTAATGACGATAGCTAACCCTATTCTGCTTCTACTACCATCTCCGTTACCAGTCATAAAGGAACAGACAGTAGCTCGAACATATGAACATACAATCAGATGACATAGCTACATACGAACATACGATCATAATGAGACACACTACAGATCACGTAGGCCGTTTGAATTATAGGTCGCGGTAGTTGTCTCAAGCAGGGAGCTTGGACTAATGTTTATTAACAATTGAATGACTACAGGTGACGGCATGTCAACTTAGCCTACATACTTTATTGTATACGTCATCTTTAGCGTCTCTAGTCTGATCACATTCCTGCAAGCAATCTGGTTGACCTCTTTAGTTTTAGTCTATTATATATATGGACTAACATTCCATATTTTTATTATGTAAACACTTATATATATATATTTATATATATATATATATATATATATATATATATATATAGATATATATATATATTATGTGCATGTGTGTATGTATGTATGTATGTATGCATGTATGTATTTATATATACCTGGGTCTCTGGATAATATTCCTTATATAACACTAGGATTACTTCCCTCTGTAAGAGGAATCAATTGGATTAATCTAAAATATCTAACCCACAAAAATAAATTATTCTTCGGATTTTCTAACTGAATAGTTTTATAGTTCTGTTGTTGTATCGATAAGTTTTTCGTTTTGGTCAGGAAATCGTTGCTTGACTGAAGTCAACGTCAGTCCTAAATGTTTTGTTACAAAAGTCTACCTGTAAGAAATGAACGACCGAAGGTAGATAAGATAATCATCAAGATGCAAAGCCGTCTGGTCCAATTATGCAAATAAGCAGAAGAGAAGAAGCTGAAGTTCACTCCTCATCCATCAAAGAAACCTGCTTCAGGACGATTTTCTTTTTGAGTTTGATAATCAGATTAAAATCTCTCGATATAAAGATGGTGTTTTTCTTCACCGCACGAAAAATATAATTATATTTGACCTTCCTTCATTTCAGCTAAACAACCTTTTGGAAAAGCTAGAATTCTGTGATTGATGCATCTTTTGCCTTCGCTCAAGCAATGCATATATACTGACCTGTAGAAGGAAGGTAAAATTGATTTCTATTTTTCGTGCGGTGAAGGATTATCCATCACATCTAAGTGGCATGTTATTTTTGGTTGTTCGGGGGTGGAGGTGGGTGGGTTGTTCCCGGTCCTTACGCAGAATTTTATATACTATCTTATTTTTGAAGTCTAAAGGAGTAAAATAAAAAATTAATGGAACAGATATAAAAGAATAACCTATATTTCGTGATACATCGCTTCAGCACCTCAACAAATAAGCTCCCCAATGTACACTTCGTCTTGGTATTGGAACGAAAACAATAAGGGAGACATCCGTTGCACTTCCAAATTAAGGATGTTATAAAAAGTGCACCCAGAAACGGACCATTCCGCGTCACCTGCACAAGAACGAGAGAAAGGCACTACAAAAACCGTAAACCAAATTTGTGAAAAACATCCAAAATTATTACACTTAAATTATAAACGTCTCAAGATTTAAAACTTAAACACCAAACACTCAATTATACAAATCTCACCAAGTCAACGACAATTATCACTTAACCCATTCACGATAATTTCGTTATTAAATATGGCAAAAACTGTAGCCAAAGAAATAGGCCAATCCAAACGTTCTAAAAAAATAATATTAGCAGGATTTGAAATATTAATTATGGATTACTCGAATGGTTGAGGAATACAAAACACAAACCAATAAATAAGGCCGGGTAACCTTACAATTAGCTAACCTGCATCTTATATCCACCGGCAAGCTGTCCGTCTGCGATGTTATGCAATAAAGTCTCCGTCCTGATGTGGGTCCCATGAACGATTTACTCTCGGTAAATCATCTTAAGTGTTGCCAAATAACATAAATAATCCCAACGGCGGCGGAATCCGTCCTGCTCGAAAGGGCTGATATCTTCAAAAAATGCTTGGAGTGTGCACTTCTTTGTAGGACCGAGTCTGGTCTGCCACTGCTTGAACTACGTAGCTCTCAAGAAAAAGAAAACTTTCACCTCTCCCGAAGATCCCAGCACTGTTCTGTAAAAAGGCAATTCTTCGCCAGTAACTAGTTAAACTAGCTGGTTCGGGGAGCTAAAAGGCATTACAGCTATTGTAAGGTAATAATGGCCTTTAATGAAGTTAACTGACAAAAAACACCTATTTAGAAAAAATAAGAACTAATATTTTGTACACTCCACCAAGAGGTATGCAAATTTTTAACAAGAAAGAAAATTACAAAAAAATTTGCATACAAAAAATAAATTCTGAAGAATTAGGAAAAAATTAGCATAAAAATATTTACAGGCCGGGGAAACCACGAGCCACTAAACTAGATCATTCATAAACAAATTTTGAGTTTTTCTTTTACTCATTAAAGCAGCCTTTCTTTTTGATCGAGGTTTAATAATTTTAACATCCTTTTTTGTGTCAACTAACCTATCAGAGAACTCAGGGTCAACCTTTAAAATCGGAATAAGAGTCGAGGCATGTCTTTTTACAACCTCCTTTGATTTACCCTTCAATACTACGGCTCCAGTTACTTCACCGTTATCATTTTTAATTATTTGTTTTACCATGGCCAAGGGGTAGTCATTAGGTTTAGTATGCACTTCCTTAATAAGAACAATGTCATTCACTTGCAAATCAGTGTTAGTGACTGGAATATAACGACCCTTTCTATCAACTGCCTGAGAAATTAATGTTCCTAAAAACTCACCATGATAAATTTCAAATAACTCTGAACGAATTTTTCTTAATTTAGCATACTGACACTGTATAGAAGGGGAAGGATTTACCTGATGCTCATAGTCAGGATCCTCGGATGGTATGTAATGTAAATCAGGAATTAAATTTAAGGAGGTTAATCCATATCCCCTAATAAGATGCTCAGGAGTTATGGGTTCAGGCAGTTCGTCAGAAATATCTCTTAAAGATTCCTTAAACGCAATGGGTCTTCTATTAGCTAAATGAATGATATTAGCAACTATAAATTCAAAATCAAAATATGATAAAACATTATTCTTAATGGATCCAAAAAGAAGTCTCTTGACCAATTTAACACATACCTCAACCAATGACCCTAACGCACTACAACCTTTAAAGTATTGCTGAAAAGATAGTGGTTTTACATTATTGCTTTCAAAATAAACTTGAACTTCTGGATCTTGTAAAAAATCAGTTATTAAATTAAATCCAGCAGTAAATTGAGAACCTAAATCACTTATAGTACATAATTGTGGTACTCCAAATTGAAAACAATGCATCTGAAATGCGCGCAAAAATTCTTTCATAGAAAGATCATGACAAATTTTAAGGTTGATAGCTCGTGACCATGTACAGGTAACGCAAAGAAGCCATACTTTCTCCTTTTGCTGATTTTTCTTAACATAAAATGGACCAAGGTGATCAATAAAAATATTAGCAAAAGGAGTCTGAGGAGGATTTGACCGGAATTCACGATGTTGACTTGATTTAACTTAATAGTTTCTAGCATTGAATCGTTTGCAATGAACACTGTTTTAAGCACTTCTTTACGACAGAAAAATGGCATGGAATGTAAAAACTTTTTCTAAGTTCAGAAAGGACTGCATAACAACCAGAATGAGCAAGCTGAACATGAATGTCATTAACTATGATGTTTGTTAAGGCACTATTCTTTGAAAGCAAAATAGGAAATCCTTGATTGGAGTTCACGTGCCATTTTTTAAACTTACTCTTAACTCTAAGGACTCCTTGTTGATCCATAAAAACATTGAACTTTGATACCATGGTTGGAATATCATCTAAGGTTTTACCTCCAACTTGGAAATACAGAACAACATCAGAAAAATGTCTTCTTTGATCATCTCTAATAATTTGACATGTGGCCTCTACCAATAAATTAGGTTTTTTATTAATAGGTATCTTAGCTTTAATTTTCCATAGCTGAAAATAATAAAGAACTCTACGTTGCAAAAGAACCAGTTTCCGGAAACTAGAAAAGTTACATGGATTCAACAAAGAATCAGAAATTTCTAAATTAGCTGACAAACTAGTCAAAGGAGAAACTGAACTAGGTTCGTCAGATTCTGCAACACTATTACTGCTATGCTCAACTAATGGATTTGGAACAACAACTTCGCTAAGATCCTGCTCAATTTCCTTAAGTAAATCAAGATTTGGGCCCACCAAAAAATTAGATTTCAAAAGCTGCTTATACGATAAACACCTTGTGACACAATCTGCAGGATTATCAATACCTGGAATAAACTTAAATGTAACAGGGTTAATATCGCACAATTTCTGAATAGACTGTAATCTATTGACAACAAAAGTGGATCGTTTTTGCAATTTGTCTAATTTAGCCACAGCCAAGTGTAACCAATGAATGCAACATAGTGAATCTGTATAAAGACAAAGATCAACTATAGCCACAGGTTTAATGCAAGAAGGACCAGACAAATCTCGGTAAATCTCCATCAAAGTTTCAACACCCAAAGTTATGGCATTTAATTCCAAAGAAGGTATAGATTTATTCTTTAATTGCAAATTAACCATTCGGTTTTTAGCGGTTATCAAACTTAATTTGCCAGTTTCAATACACTTAATATAAACACACAACCATAAAGTGAGTGACTGGCATCGGTAAATGCAATTAATTTGTATTTACATTTTCTAGATCCAACAAATCTAGGGATCTGAATAGTTGGTGCAGAATTTGCCTGCTTGCAAATGTTTCTCCACTCATGTTGCAAATCTGTTGACAAACTAGTATCCCAGCCTAATTACCTATCGCATTGAAGTTTATGCATAAAAGGACGGCTGCGATTCAAAATTGGCATATTAAAGTTAATACATCAAACTGAGAAGCCAATGACTTTAAAATGGAACGTTTAGTGTTTGCTTCAACATTTAAATGAATAGGATTTGTGTAAATTGTATCCGTTACACGATCCCACTTTAATCCTAAAAGTTTTACTTCTTCACTAGAAATGTTCCCATACTTCTGATCAATTTGACTTTGCAGGTCCACAAGATTAGTATAAAGTTGTTGTATTTCAAATTTGTATGGAGAAAAAATATGTGGTAAATTATCATATGACCACTGGAGTTCATCAATGGAATCAGTAGTAATGGCTCCATTATCCATATATAAAAGCCCATACATAAGATGCTTCAAACCCTGCAATCCATGGGAGGATCATTCTTTGACATAATTACCAAAATGTAGTAAAGTGAAATCATCAACAGAAAAGGGCTGCATCTGAGTCCAAACTAAGACGAACATTCGGTACACAACAAGAGAATACTAATTTCTATCAACGTTCTGGTACCAATATAACAATAACTTGCTTTGGTCCACGTCACTCAAGAGCAGCTGGTTAAATGCCTTCTTCAAATCATATAATAATAAATAAGATTCCAAATCTGAGATGCAAAAAAGCAGAAGAAAGTTTCTGATTAAGGGTGGGTCCTGCAAACATTGCTTGATTATGAGATACGCTCAACTTTTTCTAACAATCTTTCTCCATAAATTACTAAGAAATACAATACGACACTTCGTGGTCTCTCTATCAGGTTTAAAATATAACCCATATGTGGTAAAAAAGAGTATCCAGGATGTTCTTCCAAATATTTCTGAACATCATCTACCTTAGCTATTATACCATCCCTAACCTGCTCTTTAATTGTTTGATCCATAAGCTGAAGGTGACCATTCTTCTTAAGCTTTGCAAAATTAGAGTGAAGTATCTGCCTAGACAATCTCTGGTTTTTTGATAGGCATGTGCTGAAACCCTTTTGTTCCATAAAAGAGGAACAACAATCCTGCCGTCTAAATCTTGGGAGATATTATTCAATGAATAATTAATGAGGGTATCATGAACCTCAATGCTTTCCTCATTATAAACCTGATTATCGTAGTAAATGTATTTTCCACATTCTTCTTCTAAAATTTCATTACTAGCTTGCTTAAGTTTGGACCCAATAAGTTTACCTTTATCATCTAAAACACAAAAATTAGATTGCGTGGAAACCGATGAAAAATCTAAATTTTCCAAATCTGTGTTATCGAGAGGTTCAACTAAACTAGAAATTAAAAATGCATGACTTTCTGCAATATTACTAGATACAAAATTATAGGATGCAGGGGGTGCTAAAGGCAAACTACTCATATCACTGTCTGAAGATGCATAGGTTGGCAGAGCTGATATATCATTTAACAAACTGTCTAAATTACCAACCAAAAGTACACCTACAGGAGAACAAATATACAAAGAGCTATTACCGAAACATACATCCCTCCCTGCAATACATCTAGCTGCATCGGATCCTAAAATAAATTCAATGTTTCCAATCTCCCGACTCTCTTTACTTAAAAATGAATCTGCTAAAACATAGCCCTTATCCTCAAAATGTTTGTACAATTTTACCAAGGTTAGGCAAACTTCAAATATACGTTAATATTAGGAAACCACCAAAGCAGGTATTTTTAAAACAAATTGATCACCGAGTTGGAGAGGAACTTCTACAAGTTTACTTTGATATAACTGAGGCTTATTGAATCCTTTAATAGTTAATTTTACATTCATTTGAAGGACTTTAAACTCATGAGATGCCTGCAACCTTTCGCTTACAAATGAACTTTGTGACCCCCTATCATTTAGAGCACGGTAGCAGGAATTGCTGATGTTAAATGAAAAAGTGGGAAGCACCGAATCAAAACTTAAACTTTGCAAAACTACAACCCCACTACTTGCTTCCACTTTACTTGTACTAGCACTATTTACATTGTCAACAGCTGTATTAGTATGTGAACCGGAAAAACCACGAGTACACAAAAATTGAAAATGCCAGCCGTAACAATGAGAACATTTCCTCCTAAACGTAAACTTACATGAGTTTGCTTTGTGATTTAATCTAGCACATCTCGTACATCCATTCAGTTTTACAGATTCTTTCAATCTTTGCTTGGGGAGTTTTATATCTTGTACAATGAGAAATAGAATGTCTATCAGCATCCGAACACAAAGGGCAATTATCAAAAATATTACAAGACTTTGTATTGACTGCAGCAGCAAAACTAGAACTATTTGTTTCTTTCCCCCTTTGAGGACTTCTAAACTTATTCACTTTATGTGGTTTATGCTGCATATAACGCTCATTTGCAGTGAAAAAATTATCCACAATTTCCTTAATGGAAGGCTTATTCTTACCAGTGACATGAACTAAATGAGTTTTAAAAGCACCGCTTAAACCATTCCATACAAAATACTGTATTACCTCATCTACACTCAAAGATAAAGACCTAAACGATTCCTGAATCATTTTAGTTTTGGAAATGAATTCAAATGGATCGTCATTATAACCTAACTTAAGCTCAGTCAGCTTCTTGATAGTTTCAAATTTAAGATTCTCAGGAGAAGCAAAGGCAGAACTTAATAAAATTTTCGCATCCTTGTATGTCTGCTTATCTACTCGAGAGATTTTAGAAGTGTCTTAGCATTACCAGAAACCTGCTGTGACAACAACACAACAAATCCCTATCAGGGTAACTGTATGAAGCAGTAGTAAGCTCAAACTCTCTTATAAACTTTAAAAAATCTTCTCCCTCAGTGCTAGAATATTTAGGTAATGGCGCTACTGGCTGTTTCAAAAGACTACGTGCCTCATCTACCCTATTGTTACCTGATGGAGTAGGAGTAGTAGATGACAAACATTTTAACATACCTAAACATTCTTGTATCTTACACATGTAATCCTCACATGTCTCAACCTCTGCTTCAAGATCTCCCTCATCAAACTCTTGAGAGTCAACAAATTTACGAGTCTGAATATCATTATCTAATTTAGAAAGCTCAATCTTGTACTCGTCTAAGCTCTTCTCTGTTACTGCTAGCTGAGAGCTGTTAAGCGTTTCATATGTACTACATTTGTTATGAGCAAGAGTTACACGGGCTCTGATGGTTTTACGCCGTGCAATCAATAACTTTAAGTCCGACATTATAAATGCTAATAAAAAATGCACTGTCAAAAAATTAATAATCACTATGCCTTAAAAAAATGCAAGAAAAATTATAAATGCACCAACACAGTATACTAAGAAATTTACTTAGAAAAGGCAAAAAGGTTCTAAATAACCATGCACAAAATGCAACAAAATGAGGTAATTAATTCACCAAAATGCTATCAAAAAATGAAATTAAGAATAATACCACCAAATATAATATACCGCAAAACTCTATGATATTCAAAATATGCAAAACTTTTATATTTCTAACGTTCGAAAAAATGTAAACAAAATGTAAACACGCAAGGGGCGGGGACCCAACACCAAGACGAAAACAAGAAATAAACGGCTTTAATTCGAGTAAGTCCCTGTTCGGGCGCCATACGCAGAATTTTATATACTATCTTATTTTTGAAGTCTAAAGGAGTAAAAAATATGGAAGAGATATAAAAGAATAACCTATATTTCGTGATACATCGCTTCAGCACCTCAACAAATAAGCTCCCCAATGTACACTTCGTCTTGGTATTGGAACGAAAACAATAAGGGAGACATCCGTTGCACTTCCAAATTAAGGATGTTATAAAAAGTGCACCCAGAAACGGACCATTCCGCGTCACCTGCACAAGAACGAGAGAAAGGCACTACAAAAACCGTAAACCAAATTTGTGAAAAACATCCAAAATTATTACACTTAAATTATAAACGTCTCAAGATTTAAAACTTAAACACCAAACACTCAATTATACAAATCTCACCAAGTCAACGACAATTATCACTTAACCCATTCACGATAATTTCGTTATTAAATATGGCAAAAACTGTAGCCAAAGAAATAGGCCAATCCAAACGTTCTAAAAAAATAATATTAGCAGGATTTGAAATATTAATTATGGATTACTCGAATGGTTGAGGAATACAAAACACAAACCAATAAATAAGGCCGGGTAACCTTACAATTAGCTAACCTGCATCTTATATCCACCGGCAAAGCTGTCCGTCTGCGATGTTATGCAATAAAGTCTCCGTCCTGATGTGGGTCCCATGAACGATTTACTCTCGGTAAATCATCTTAAGTGTTGCCAAATAACATAAATAATCCCAACGGCGGCGGAATCCGTCCTGCTCGAAAGGGCTGATATCTTCAAAAAATGCTTGGAGTGTGCACTTCTTTGTAGGACCGAGTCTGGTCTGCCACTGCTTGAACTACGTAGCTCTCAAGAAAAAGAAAACTTTCACCTCTCCCGAAGATCCCAGCACTGTTCTGTAAAAAGGCAATTCTTCGCCAGTAACTAGTTAAACTAGCTGGTTCGGGGAGCTAAAAGGCATTACAGCTATTGTAAGGTAATAATGGCCTTTAATGAAGTTAACTGAAACCACCTATTTAGAAAAAATAAGAAACTTTATATTGATCATATTATTTTTGTAGAACAACTTAAAATTTAAAGTTAGAAAAAAGAAAATATAACTAATATTTTGTACAGTCCTCGAGTGTTTGGGATGTAGCTTTTTATTGCTCTGTCATTTCGGCAAACGAAGACAAGTTTTTGGAAACCTGTTTATGATCTTGTATTTTTTTTATCTCTGTATTTAATTATGTTTCTGTCTTGTATGATCAATATTTCAATTTATTTTATTTCTTCACAAACATCATTTCCGCTCTTCACAAAGTCTTCTCTCGAGTTTTTTTTTTTTTTCGTTTTTTTTTTTTTTTTTTCTTTTATATTCTTGCACAAAATGACTACACACATCTTAAGTGTGTAGTCATTTTGGACGCATCGTACTGTCGCCAATTTTTTAATGCCCCATCACACCATGTGTAAGAAAAAGATCGCGACCTTTCCCTGCATATTTCAACGCTTAACGAACCAATCACAGCCGTTTCTATGGTCATTTTACGTTGCATGGAACCATTGGCTATTCAGCAACGGGACCAACGGCTTTACGTGACTTCCGAACCACGTCGAGAGTGAACTTCTATCAGAAATACACATTTCTAACTTCTCAATAGAATGCCCGAGAATCGAACTCGCGGCCACCGAGGTGGCAGGTGAAGACCATACCGATCACGCCACTGAGGCGCTCTGAGCATCTTGCAAGCGTCGTGTGAACACCGATTTGGAAATCCAATTCAGGTCGTCGACTCAGAGATCAAAAGTCCTGGATTTGTTCCGTTTGTTGGTCTTTGGAAAGTCACTCTGGAAACAGCTGTACAAAATAGGCATTATTTTATTGTTTAGCGTTTTGCTTTCGCTAGACGAAAATGAATTATGTCAAAAAGAATGGCAGAACTAAGCGAGTTGATTTTGTATATTGTTTTTTTTTATTTTTCTTACAATTAGCTTCTCAGGCTCAGCGATGTTTCTGAGTAACTGGCCAGTATTTATATTGAGAATTTCTGAAAATTATAAAGATTCTGAAGGTGATCTTTTATTTTATTAAAACAGGATCTCAGGTCCAGGTGAAGCAGGGGTCGTCATCAGTGCCGGTATTATTCCGTAGGCGTAGTTCAGTTCCGGGCCGGTGTCGTCTTTGGTTTAGAGCTGGTGTTGATGCTGGTATAGCTGGTATCACGTGATGTTTCGACCTTCTCGCAGGTCATCTTCGGACGAGTCGGTCGAAGGGACTGTAGCAGGAGAGTGCATGGAGGTATTTATAGTCCTATTGATCCGAATCCACTTAAATGAGTTTGTTTAAGAAAAATTATCTCTTTTACGAAGTAAAAGAATCAGTCACCTCATTTTCCAGAAAGTTTAGGTGTCATAGTTTTTCATGAAAAGTTATGGGAATCTTAGACCATAACTGACTTTTGGTCTTTATGGCTAGAGAGAGCCATAGTTTTTCTATCGATTGTTCTGAGCCTTTTTTAGTTCACACGATAATTAGCCAAACAATGTCAAGACGCGGAAGAGGTTTCAGAAAACCGCAGATCTGTTTGGGTAGCCAGACCTGGGAAGTTGAACACTGATCTTGTTCAAGTTCCGTGAAATCACAAGGGTATACAATGTACAATCCTGGAAGGTTCTCAACTGTTTTAGTTACGGTTTCTGACCTCGTATAGAGTCACCATTGCTTTAGTTGACTTTACATTCTTAACAACAGGAGGCGTGTCTGATAGCGATGTGCAGAGGAGACTCTTCTGTCTGTCTAGTGATGTGACCTGTACTGTTTCTGAGCTAGGGATCAAGAACCCTTCTTTATTACCTTATTCATTCATTAATTTATTCATAACCGTCATCAAATCATTATCATCACCATCTTTCTAGTGTGAAAGCAGGAGAACTAAACATTGGCTAAAAATATTAATTTCCTGCTAAGGTTCTGCTAAAAAATTTATGTAGAGAATAGATTTACAAACTAGTATATGATAATATGCTTTATTGTCATATAAGGAGCATAATTATGAGTGCGCAGTCATTAATTCAAATTTTAATACCCCCAACAACCTTAAGAATATGTCTAAACAACATTCTTTGAAGCCACACACACACGAACATACAGACCTTAAGGAAGTGTGAGCGAGGCTTGGAATGTTAAATTAATAAAACTTGTGGTAAACTCTCTCTCTCTCTCTCTCTCTCTCTCTCTCTCTCTCTCTCGCAATGTTGACTCATTCTCTGGTTAATTGATAATAATCCTTCGTGGACTAAAGGCCAGAATTTCCGCTTTTCTCAAATCCCGAGGAATGAGAATTTCATGTTAATGGCCAGGAAGGAAAGAAGGAAGGATGGAAGGAGGCTTTCTTGCTTCGTTGGAGTCTGAGAATGCGACATTCATTCACACAGAATATATGTTAAGAGACTCACAGACACAGAATTAATATTCTTTGACAGATACCACAGACTTTCATAGATCGTAGACCTAGAACCACCGAGTTTTATAGCGACTTATGACATATTTTCCCCCCAACTTGAAATAAACTTATGTCTGTTTCTTGTATATAAACTTTGTTCATTCATTATTAAGTATATGAGATAAACGTTTGTGAGGTATGATACTACTGTCCATGATATATATATAAATATATATATATGTATATATATATATAATAATATAATATAATATATATATATATATCATGTATTGATATATAGATATATATTATATATATATAGTATTATAGATATATATATTATATATATATAATATATATATGTGTGTGTGTGTGTGTGTGTGTGTGTGCGTGTGTGTGTGAGTGTGTGTGCATGTGTCTGTGTCTGTGTGTGATCTTGTATCCACACAAAACGTATACTTTCGCTTATTTTTGCCCTTACCAAGCCACGAAATCTAGAACGAATCAGTCTATTGTCACTCTGTTAATTAAGATAATGCTATTTTACATCCCATCTCGATACTGTACACACTTCAGGCCAAGTGACAGAGAATCAAAGATTGTTAGATAATCTTTTGATTTTGATGGTAGGATTAATAACAATGGCAGCATTGGAAGCATACGTATCTTGGTACCTGTAAAAATGGTAGTTAAATGTTGCAATTGCATTGCATCTTGGCAACGACTCTTGGTTGCAGGAAGCAATAAAGAAGCAACAAATAACAATAGAAAAAATGGAATCCTGTATGAATAAAGGAAAATTATTTATCGTAGCAAAAGAACAGTGTTACAACCTTACGAGTTGTTATGCAACTTCTTAAATTATAATGTTGTCAGTATTAATGTAGCTAAGTATTAAAGTTGAACCCTATCAAACAAAGACATATGTATATGTAGGAGAAAATGGCTATTATTAATAAATAACTTGTTTGAATCCAACAATTTTGCTGGCCAGACCAAAAAAAAGAAAACTACTTTGATACTAATTCAAAGTATGAAGAAAGGCAGAGTAAATAACAAGAAAATAATTACAATTCCTACCTAATACCACAAATCTAAATACGTGACATATTTAACCCGTCGGCTGACGTTATAAAGTCTTAGCATAAGAATGACAAGATTATATATATATATATATATATATATATATGTATGTATATATATATATATACATATATATGCATACATACATATAGACACAGAGACACACACACACACACACACACACACACACACATATATATATATATATATATAATATATATATATATATATATATATATATATAATATCATCCTAATAAAAGGACCCATAAAAACACCAAAATATAGAGAGAAAAATTCTATATTTCAGAGACTGCTGTCTCCCTCTTCAGGTAGATGAATGAGAAAAGTTTACAGAAAAGGTGGTATTTATACCAAGAGATCCATCCACAGGTAAGCCAATTTAGGTCACTCCTGCTGATAATCTTCCTTTAATCTTCTTAAGCGTTGGTTGAAAGAAAATTTTGTCGATCACATCTGAATCCCATGCTCCTTTTGAGATGTTCATTACCTGTCTCTCTTCAATTAAGGCCGATTCCATCATTTGACTCCTGTATCGGCAGTTGCTGCTATAAATTATACGTGACAAATTTCAGTTTATTCTATGGTTATGTTCATTTATATGGTTGAAAATAGCTGAGTTCTGTTGTCCATACCTAACTGACCGTTTGTGTTGTATTAATCTCTGGGGAAGGGATTTCCCTGTAAATCCGATGCAAGATTGGTCACAGTCCTGGCATGGGATTTCGTAAACGCCTGTGTCCTTGGGGGATGTCTTTTGTTGGACATTAATCAGGGATTTGGCTAAGGTGTTTGGGTAAGTAAAACTGGAATTTGTCAAATATGATTTCTAGCAGCAACTGCCGTTACATATCAATTTATTTTTCGGTCTTTTGTAAATATATGGCGATGCTTTTTTAATACGAAAAGCATCCAGACAATAATATCAAGGGGGCATGTAGTTCGTCAAATCGGTGGCCCACAACCAATGTGTATAAATAGGCATGAAAACTCCGGATTTCGTGTCCATAGATGTCGAACATTTTCGAATATTTCAACGAAGTCCAAACAATCAAATCTATTTGTTTGCAGATAAACATTTTTATATGTAAATGTTGGCACAGAGGCCAAATATGTTTGAGTGAAAGAGAGATTCGGGGGTTGTATCGAGTCTTGGGCTTTAATATTACAAAAAATACAATTATGAAAAATATTTTCGTAATAGAGAATTATTTCCTGTGTTTTCCTTCTGTTGGGGTAATTTTTGACACCTGTATAGATATCTTTGCTGAGCAGCGAATAAAAGTGAGTGAAGCAGAACCTAAACTATTTCTCACAATTTGGGCTGAACACAGAAGGACCACCGGAGGAGCAGTTGATGTCAGGAATGGAATAGAACTGTCGATTCTTCTCTGCAACCGCCGAGGGAATCTTAGCGAGTCGATAGCTTCCTTAGGTTGGGAATCAAATAGAAACAAATAGAATCACTGCCTCTTGATTCCCGATATCTGGAACCTTCGATTTCTGATCATGATTTCATGACCCCGTGACCTAATGGCCCCACAGTTGTTCATCAGAAAAGGTCACAGTCATTCATTGTTAATTATCGTTTCCGTGGCTCGGAATATGACATTTCATTTTGACATTTAATGGCACTGATAATTCCAGCGATGTATTGAACAGCGTCTGTTACAGAGAGAAAGGCTCTCTCAAGTTATTGGCGATCTGTTCTCATTTGGGACAATATTCCTTTCGGTGTCGAGATATGACTCGATAAAATGTATCATAGGACAATCATTTTATGGCCCCAAAAATTACCTGAGTTTTATAATGGCTCCAGGTAATCGTAATAATTTTTCAGGAATCTCTCTCTCTCTCTCTCTCTCTGTT
>NC_061103.1:47670185-47702685 GCF_015104395.2 Macrobrachium nipponense
ACACACATGCACATAATATATATATATATTATATATATATATATACATATATATATATAATATATATATATATATATATATATATATATATATATATATATATGGGTGTGTGTTCGTGTGTGTGTGTGCACATTCAAGCTACGCATTGCTCTGTTCCAATCAAGGATGTGTCCTGCTAACCGAGACATTCCAACCAAAACACGTCAATAAAAATGAAAGCCTGTTGCTCCATCATCGCCCTTTATTAGGAACCTCAAAAGTCCACCTCTGAAACTAGGATATAAAACAATAAAAAGACAGATTAGGTTACTCAGAGATGATAAATCTATTGTAAAAAGTCATTATGTTAACTGGATTAAGATAGCCCAGTTCTCCCATCAATCAAAGGTTTACCTTGACGAAATGATGAAAGATCATTGCGAGCTAATGGTCACCCATTCAAGGAATGACCGGGAAAAGGTTACCTAAATGATCCATAGAACAGTTGCTGGTTAGCCGTCCAAGTTCTGGCTATGGCAAATAAATAATTCCTGTTCAGAATTTGGAAGGTGCCGTTAGAGATACTACATACTTTTGTTCAGGCAGAAATAGTGTCAAGATTCAAGTTTATAAGAAATTAATTCTGCATTTAATTAATATCTATCGAAGGAGGTTATGTCCCCAATGTATAGAAGCAGTTCGGAATGTAACCGAATCCTTAAAGAACCGCTTCTGCATACATCTGGGATTGAAAGAATCCATAGATGTGATCATAAAAGAAAAAAAAGTTATACCTTCAGTTAACAAATGTTTTCAACTCCTAAAGAGAAAACTTTTCTTTTTAGCTAGATACTTCGCTTGCTATGCATCACTATTCAAGAATTGAGATCAGTCAATCATCTAGTTAATATACGAGCCTAAAAATACTTTTTTTTATTAATAAGAACACAACTGCGTCCATTGAATTACCGAAAGTTTCTCTTCCAGGGGAAGAGAATCTACAAACCAGTTTTACAAATGATTCGTCTTTTGTTCAACAAGTAATTAATCCCTCATATGAATGATTCATTCATGAGCTTCCAGTTGTAAAAAAGGAAAACTGTCCTTTAATTGATAAGTGCGTGCTAGTCATTGTGCATAGATTTCATTCATATTTTTGTTATATTTCAGATAAAAAAAAAAAAAAAAAACATGCACAGGTCCCCAAAGAAATCAATTAGAAAGTCACCGAAAGGTCAGGAACAGAACTTTCGCGGGACCCAAAAGAGATAAACACGAACTAAAATATTCGCGAACATTGAGGAACAGAATCCAACATAAACATGACGTTTGCATTTCTAAAGAAGGAGTCTCTCACAAATTCCTCACAGCTTCTGAGATATTTCTACCAACACAGACAGACAGACAGACAATGACTACATATTAAAATGTCAAGTGGGGCAAAATATGGGTAAATATATGACTTTGCCATCTATTAATATGTTTAAGTAAATATATAAATATATATATATATGTAATTATATATATATATATATATATATATATATATATGTGTGTGTGTGTGTGTGTGTGTGTGTGTGTATGTGTTTGTATATATATATATGTATATTTGTATACATACATACATATATATATATATATATATATATATATATATATGTATATATAAAATGTTGACTACATCATCAATTTATTAACTCATAAAAATTGGGTTTACCTCTTCTTATCATATCCTCAATATTCAATTTCCTGATTTAATTCTTCTTCCTAACTATTAATAGGACGACTGGGTTTATTCTGTCTTCCTTGAACAAAGTAAAATATACTGAAATCTTATAAAGAAATGTTTTTCTCAATATTTCCACTCACCTTCGGTAGAAGCGATGACGCCGCTCGTCAAAGCCAGTTTGAAAATGATCGCTGGAAATAAACACATAATTTTCGTTTTTTGTTTTCAACTGATTTTATAAACTTGTCTTTCTTCTAATTTATAAAAACTCTGTAGAAGCATGAAACTCGTATCGTTAGAATATAAGATTATCGTTCGTTGACTTTAGAGTTTCCTGTGTGGATTAACGGAGACTCGTTCTTTCTTCCATTGTCATTTTTCTTTATTATTTCTACATGTTGCAGAATCACTACCTTTGAAAATTAAGTTTGATTTCATAAAGATGTTTGGTAATTATTTGAGTTTGCTTTATTTTTCAATTCAGTTGCATTCACTTTCTTCGAAAAAAACATAGTTTGATAAATCATATACCTTAAATCACTTACTTTCTTGTCAAACACTAATTTGGTAACAATGGAATAAGATTACAAACTTCTGCAAATAATATATTAAGTCGAACAATTAAAAATTAAGGATAAAAAAAATCCACAATCTTCACCCAATTAATACACACAAGAACCATCCAAATTAAATTCACGAATTCGAAAGTAAAAATTAGATTAGACAGCCACACATCGTCTCTACCCAGCCACGCCAGGCGCCTATCATAGATGGAGCGATACACCTACTCCCTGCAAAGTCTACAGGTCGACTGACGAGTTGCGGGGTAGGAGCCAGGCAGGAGGGCCTTCGTTTCACTAGACTGAGTTAGTCTGGTGTATTTTCGTATCAATCTTGCGCACACACATACCTGCATGCCTTCATACATACATGTATATAATATGTACTCACATACAAATTACACCTGCTGCACGCGCGTATATTGAAGTAAACAACTACGTATATCTTCATGATATACAATCATTGAACTAATCAACAAACAATCACGCGTAAAGGTTTGAGCTAAATAACAATAATTATACGAAATAATAATAACCATGCAAGTAAATACAAATGCATATAATGCTTATGATAAGTACGAATACAGACATTCATACAGATTTATATTTGTTTTATTAATAGGTATGGGTCTGCGATACCCTCTATTGAAGAACATGCAGACTTTGACGCAATTTTTATTGGTTATTAGTCAGAACAAATAGACAAAAAGCACCATGTGAATTTTAAGAAAGTTTAAGCAAGTTTCTGCCTCGTTTTTGGCTACAAGTGATTAGATGCCGGAAGAGATAGGAACGTCGCTCTTTGGGGTGAAGAATGAAGAACCTATCTGTATTGTGGATGACTCAGCCCTGGCGGAGGTTTGCTAGAGTGGCATTAAAAATGGATGCAAAACGAGAAACCTCAAATGTCATCATCAGAGGTCAGGCTGCTTCAGTCAACACAACTGCCTCCAAGGCTCTCATGGAAGTCCTCAGGTAACAGTCGTTTTTAAACGTGATTATTGAATTAAAGAATAAATAAAACTGTATTGAAACAATGAACATTTAATCAGTCTGATGTACAATATTCAGATGCATTCGAGTTTACTTTAAACAAATATATCCTTTATTTCAGAGAGTATATAGTGGCGCTTCATAATTCGTACGATGAATTAACCAATACAGAGAAGGTTGGCGAATTTTTAAAACTCAAATGTTCAAAGCTGAACAGAACTTTTATTTATTTTTTTCTTTTTAAGAATTTGGCAAAAGGGTGCTCGTTTAACATCTCTCTCTCTCTCTCTCTCTCTCTCTCTCTCTCTCTCTCTCTCTCAACATATTTATATCACCATTCCAATTGTGCGCGAGGACAATTCTGTCTGGCCCGGTGTGAAGTGGAGTCTGTCAAGATATGAATGAAAGAAACAGAAGTTCTTGGAGTCAGCTGACACAGACACAGACGAAGGCTAAGGACGTCGTCTGCTATGTTTAGCGTCGGATACAGAGTCGCGTTCTCATCCTTTGTAACATCAAAGGCCGAGCTGTGCGTGCATGAATGCATAATTGCATACATGCATACATTAGCTGTGCATAAGAGTGCTTTGTTTGGCAAAAGGTTGAATGTGAGATACTGTATTTGATTTGAAAGTGCTCTGTTTGTCGCAATATCGCTTTGATTAAAGAATAGGGAGAGATAGCAGCCTCATGATAGGGAGAAGGTTGTAGGCGTCGAAGAGAATCTGGGAAGAGGTTGGCTGCCGGGTGCTACAAAAACCACTTATAGGATGACGATCTACCATCCCTTGAGTTTAATGAACTTATGGCTTAAATATTTCTTACAAAAAAAGGAGATTTCAAAGCTTCATTGCATCATATATACATATATATATATATATATATATATATATATATATATATATATATAATATATCTATATATATACTATTATATTATATAGATATATATATATATATATATATTTATATATATAGCGAGCTACAAATGTCCTATATATCTAATTCTCTGTACCTCTTGCGGTGGCGGTGTGGTTTAAAACTTCACTGCTCGTCATGGATTTGTCGAAACTATATTATATCCGAGGTAGAGCGAACTAGATATTAAATGACATTTGTAGCTCGATGTGTGTGTGTGTATGAGTGTGTGTGTGTATAAAAGAGAGAGAGAGAGAGAGAGAGAGAGAGAGAGAGAGAGAGAAGAGGAAAAACGAATGGTTATGAGAGGGTTACAACCACTGATTAAATCCCACGAGAAAAGAATTTTGAATATTTCAACACAGAAACATTCAGTTCCAAATCCAAAAACCTTCGATAATCTTAGAAAAAAAATCCGAGGATCACAGAGGAGCTAAAACCATTTAATCTATGAGTCAGATAGATCGACAGACAAATAGATTTATAGAATAGATAGAATAACTCTATTTCCCTTGTTAATCCAGTAAATAAATCCAAAGGCGATTTCAATTTCATTATTCAGTTTAAAACTAATTTATTACGCTTTTGTATTACTTTTTCTTCTGGGAATATGATATGCAGGGATACTATCAACATTTCCGGGAAAATACGTTCGTACAACACATGGAATTTTTGCGGAGGAAAACTTTAGCGATAACTGTCGTTCCCGGCGTGAATTTGAGAGCGACATTGAAAGAATAATTCAACAGAAAACGTAAAAATGAGAAAATATGATTTAGATGCCTCTTACTTTTTTATTTTCTATAATTTTTATACTCATTTATATGATAGAGATATTATGATAGTTGAGAGGCAGTTTGGAATAATTCGCCAAATTAAATTATTCTGTTTTGTTGCCACACATTGCTAAATACACTAATGTTTCTGCGTTATTGGTATTCAGCATTGAATTATTACTGCCATCTCTGTTCTATTTTCATTCCCAGTATATGTATTATTTACCTTGCCATTACGGTTATACTGTACAGTTATTGATCACAAATAAATGTTATTATACAAAACTTTTATTTACTCTTGACAAAAACGATGGTTATAATGATCAGTAATACATTTGTTCACTGAGGTTCTAAATTTAGAATTTTGCCAGACAAATATTGAAAATGATTAACATTATTCATGTTATATTAAAAAATGCTGTCTCATATCTATAGCAATATCTGATGAAGGATTTATAAAAAATTTTGGGGCAAATACGGGCACTGAATTTTTCATTTATATGAAAGGCTGGAAATAAACTCCCCATTGAGAACCCTGAGACGGATTTGGAAGCCCTTTTATTGGTTGATAATCGCCTCCCTTTACCAACACCCCCCCCCCCTTCACCTTCTCTCTCTCTCTCTCTCTCTCTCTCTCTCTCTCTCTCTCTCTCTCTCTCTCCCCAAAGGTGAGGTTTGACACCATATGTATTAACCAAGCGAGCAATCATAAACATTTAAATGGAAAAAAGAATCGTTTCATTAAAACTGGTCTTTTGAAAGAATAAGTGAAGTCAAATTGTCCATGAGTTATGGCGACTATTGGTGGTGGATTGAATTTTTATAGCTCATCTTTTTTTTAACTTTAAAATGAATTCCCTGTCCACTCTCCTCCATAGAGCCATTAATCCATCAAGTTGGTCTACCTTTCCCACTGAAGTGACTTTCCTTGCTGATTACTCTAAGGATAATTATTTCCCTCCAACAATTTTTCATAGATCCCTTAATAAGATACTTAACCTGAAATTCAAACCACCCCCAATAGTCCATAGTGTTCCCAAGCTACTTATGTTTGCTAGATTTCCCTTTTCTACATAATAATAAATCTAGAAAAAAATGCATCAGCCTATTCAATGAGCTATTACCTGCCCTTAATTTAAAACTAATTCCCATCAACCCCCGAACTATCGGCTCACTCTTCCAAGTTAAGGATAAGATCAGCCCCCTGTTTGCCTCTGGTGTCATTTATAAGTATAATTGTCCCAGAGGTGATCTCGGCACTTACATCGGTTGCACCAGGAGGCTGCTAAAAGTCCGGATTTCCTCTCATCAAGGAATTAGCTACAGAACGGGTTGTCGACTATCAAATCCAGAACGATCTAACATATGAAATCACATTTTAATGTTGTAGGAAGAACCCGACATATAGACGAACCAACCACCCTCGAATCAATCATAATTAAGCTAACTGTACCCACTCTAACCACCAGTCATCTTCCACCTAACTGTTTATTGCCTAATTACCTGTTGCTTTGTTTACATTCCCCTCCATAACAATGTTTCGTGTCAGTTCTCCTTACGCTGCCGCTGTGGGTAGGTGTCTTGTTCGTTCTATTTTTTATATTATAATTTTTTTATTTTACTTTTTTCTTTATTATTGTTTTTTCTCTCTGTATTCGTTCTTTGCCCTTTCACTGTTGTTCTGTTATTCCGTTTTTATTCTGTTTTTATTCTTAATCTATTAAAAAGCTTTTTAATTATGGTGTAAACACTGTGTATATATTGTTCTACTTATACGCAATTGATGTGTAATCGTAATTTCAGCCTGAAAAATGTATCAAGCCGATACAAAACATTGGTGCTAAATAAATGGATAAAAAACAGGACGCGTTGTCATACTCCAATATGTTATATATAATATATATATATATATATATATATATAATATATATATATATATATAAATATATATATATATATATTCTTAAAAATCCCAGTAGATGCACAGGACTTTTATCATAAAACAAAAGTGAACACTACAGGAAAATGAGGGGAAGAAAGGTCAGCACCAAGTGCTTTACCCTGTTTATTTCACATTGAATTGATAAGTAAATATGGAGCTTGTTACGTTGCCAGTTTGTGAATTTTGAATGAAATCTTATGCGTTCATGTAGCATCAGTTCTGAGCATAGCTGTACTAAAACTATATTTTCTAAATAAAAAAAAAAGAAGAGAATAACATTCAACTTTTCAATACGCATTGCAGACTCAAGTTGCGTTTAAACAGACGCGGTTTTTCCCAACACATTTTTTTTTCTTTTTTTGTGAAATGTCCTCATGTGTTCGCATCATTGGCCGATGCTTAACTTAGGATTGGAGATGGTAAATGGATCTGGTACATAGTGTGCAAAATGATGTATTATTGTATGTATGTAATCCTTATGACCATATTCTACTATTCTACGACAAAATAATTCTAGAATTTATCTTAAATAAATTTGAATTATCGTAGAATCCCCAGAACCTCTGAGATCGTTCGAACACTTGGCTGGTTCACTGCAGCAGAGTTTGATTCTTCTGCTTCAGATGAAAAAAGGACTGTGCTTAATTGAGCATCAATATGATCTCTTGAAAACTTCCGTTATGGACACTCACACGGACACCCATTGCCTAGATGCCACCTTCCATGAGCAGTCTGATCCCTGGTCCAAATTTTATATGTTCATATATCCATGCACTCGTACAGTCAATTCCACCAGCATTTCAATTGTCCGGATGTATTTATGCAAGACTAATCGGAATGTATGTTATTCACGAAATGAATATTCCTGTATTATACACTTGTTTACTCACCGTTATTTGCTTCGTCTAATATCTTCACACTCGCTTTTTCTTGTAGAAATAAAATCTCGTCGATGGGAATTCCTCGTGAGTCGGACTTCAAAGGACGGCGCCTTTGCTCTGACTTTTCTTTTATAAAAGACTTTAATAAAAACTTTAATTTTCACCTGAAATAAATAAAGATGTAAATTAATTATTAGGTTAAGGTAGTAGATGGATTTTTAAAGTGTAAACCTTAATCATTAATTATTGCTATCATTACGTCTTTAACCAAATAAAACTGGAAGAGGAATATTAATTCAATAAAAATCAATCAATACACACACGCAAACACCCACCCACACACACACATATGTATACACACACATACACACACACACATATGTATACACACACTACACACACACACACACACACATATATATATATATATATATATATATATATATATATAGATAGATAGATAGATAAAGTGAGGGTGGAAATCTTTTTCTGTGTGTATTCTCAGTGCAGAGCAACTATTCAAGCAAATCAGTTGCTGTTAGCTCTGCAAGGAAAAATCTCTCTCTCTCTCTCATCTCTCTCTATCTCTCTCGCTCTATCTCTCTCTCTCGCAGATCCTCCTCTCTTCTCCTCTCTTCTCTCTCTCTTCTCTTCTAAGGCCCAACAGGATACATTTGCATCATCCAGAACAATCGCTTCATTATTGCCAATTTCCTCTTGAAGCCTTGACAAAAGACACATTAAATTTCAAATTCCTTCATGTGACTCAAACGTCCAAATATTTTTTTTTTTTTATTCCCAGTGAGTTTATGTATTATATTTATTTACACAGATCATATTTACTTTAAGCTTTTTCAATATGTCTTCCTGCTCTCCATTATGAGTCAGCCTCATTGAATACATCGGAGCAGAAGCGCTACTTCTAACTTTTTTCTAGTCGGTATCTTGACGTTCTTAAATTTATTTGTGAGCGTCTCTCGTATTACGTTTTAAAAATCCTTCCGTATCTTAAATTTATCACGTGTAATATGCCTAATAGAAGAATAATTATATAAAATGTTCATTATTCTACAAACCCCCAATTTTCACAACAGCATTAAAGGATTAAAGAATAGGCTGATGATAAGCCACACGACATCCAAGCCGTTGTTTTCTAAAGTGTGTCACGAAGAATATAAGAACATCTTGTTTTCACCAGTTACAAGAACATGTAATTACTCATTTGCATGCTTCGCAGCTCTGGCTCCATCCTTGGGAATGTCGGGGAACTCTCAGTGTGAGCAGAGTGTGAGTAGAATGGGGTAAGAATCCCAACACCAGGGTGGATATGACAAGAGTCTAGTTGTCAGCTATTGACGACAAAACGGGGCGATTAACGTCAATTTTTCAGCGCGTACGAAACCTACTGGATCTTGGCTCCTTGAACATGTCTTCATGAGCTAACTTCTATTTCGGATGAATTGGATGCCAATATGTAGCCTTTGCTCGTTTCTACAGAGACAGAGGACCAAGGAAAAGAAAGAAAGTTTCCACAGTTTTTCTGAAGATGCGCAATTACCCAAACTCTCCTCTTTCATCCCTGCTGCTTCTTCTGATATAACTAAGGAGACAGGAACTTACCTACTTTGTTCCCAGGGAGATAAAATGGAAGACCGGAGCTGAAGGTCCCTTCCAAGAAGTTAGGACAGAGACACAAACAGACAGACAGACAGACAGAAAAGGATACTTGATTGTCTATTGTTCTGGGTCCCACGGTTTGAGCAAGAATCACAATTCGCCTTCGGCAGAGGGTAATTTATTAACCAAGGATGTTCTATCCAATTGTTCTTAGGGAACATAGAGAGAGAGAGAGAGAGAGAGAGAGAGAGAGAGAGAGAGAGAGAGAGAGAGAGAGACTAGTAGCAGGAAGTGTCTACAAGACGAATATAAAATGGTTATGATTTCTGGTTGAGTTACCCTGGAATTCTATCCAGTAAAAATACTCGTTTTATTTATTCTGGTAGTATTTTTTAAGATTTCAACGTCACAAACATACACATATAAACATAAACATAAACAATCTTATTGTTCCGTGATTCCTACATTCCTTTAAATATTTATCACTTTCTCCAACTTTCTGTACATAATCTGTCACCTAACTTCCTCAGCTCCTTCTCAACAGCGTCTTCCTTCAAACATAATATTCGTTATTACCACCCTAAAGCAATTCTCCGCATTTCTGTAATTTACTCGCATTTTTTCTATATATTTCTTAATTTGTTCATTCATTGTTTTCAATAAGTAATCTCTTCTCTCTGTATATCCCATTACCTTCTGTTGCTTCTTTCTAATGAAGACCAAAATATTCTTTGGAAGCTTGAATTTCAAGTCAGTGGCACCTGAGGTGGGCATGTTCAGTACTGATAGGGTTCATCTTCGGAATAATAATAATAATAATAATAATAATAATAATAATAATAATCACACACCGCCCACCAGGCTTGTGTGGGCGTATCTACCTCTACAAGTAAATTGATATTGTCCCAGAATGATCAAAACACGCACTTCTTCCATCCATCAGTTACCCAACACCATTCGTGCTCTGTATAGTAGTAGGCGAAGGGAGTCACCTTTATAATATGACATTTTCCGAGAAAACCCAAAAGATCAGTGACATAAAGAAAAAGCACATTTCTACCCACATTTGCTAGATTCTGTAAATGCTTTTCCATGAAGTGAAAGCAATGAAATTATATATTTAGCAATAAAATTATTAGATATTGTGCTGTCACTTTGACTGCTTTATTTTTTATATCAGAGTAGGCCATAAATGGATGAATGAGGGATTACAGACCTTACCTTACCTTACAGACCTTACATCTTGTTCGGGTTGCCCCAGGTCCCTCAGTGTGAGGCACCTCTAATGTCTACCAGAGAGTTGCTAGTACATCTTCCGGTATACTTTGCATCTTCCAATCTTGGATGGTCTGGGATGCAGTTTAGATATTTGTCGAGCTTATTCTTAAACACATCTACGCTCACTCCTGATATATTCCTCAGATGAGCTGGCAACGCATTGAATAGACGCTGCATTATCGATGCTGGTGCGTAGTGGATTAATGTCCTGTGTGCTTTCCTTATTTTTCCTGGTATAGTTTTGGGCACTATTAATCTACCTCTGCTTGCTCTTTCTGATATTTTTAGTTCCATGATATTTTCTGCTATTCCTTCTATCTGTTTCCATGCCTGAATTATCATGTAGCGTTCTCTTCTCCTTTCTAGACTATATAATTTTAAGAATTGTAGTCTTTCCCAGTAGTCTAGGTCCTTAACTTCTTCTATTCTAGCTGTAAAGGACCTTTGTACACTCTCTATTTGTGCAATATCCTTTTGATAGTGTGGGTACCATATCATATTGCAATATTCAAGTGGACTACGAACATATGTTTTATAAAGCATAATCATGTGTTCAGCTTTTCTTGTTTTGAAGTGCCGTAACAACATTCCCATTTTTGCTTTACATTTTGCCAACAGAGTTGCTATTTGATCATTGCATAACATGTTCCTATTCATCATCACACCAAGGTCTTTAACTGCTTCCTTATTTGTGATGGTCTCATTATTAGGTCCCTTATATGCATATAGCTTTCTTTCTCTGTCTCCATAATTTATTGATTCAAATTTATCAGAGTTAAATACCATCCTATTTACCTCTGCCCAATCATATACTTTGTTAAGGTCTCTTTGTAGAGCGTTCCTATCTTCATAACAAGTAATTTCTCTACTTATTCTTGTGTCATCTGCGAAACTACTCACTACGAATCCTTCACATTATTGTCTATGTCTTCAATCATAATAACAAACAGTATTGCAGCTAAACACCGTACCTTGCGGCACACCGGATATTACCTTGACTTCATCCGATTTCTCGTCGTTTGCAATAACTATCTGTTTTGCTGTTGTGTAAAAATTCTTTTAACCATCTTCTACTTTTATCCACGATATTGTGTTTTCTAATTTTCTTCGCTAATATATTATGGTCTACTTTATCAAAAGCTTTTGCAAAGTCTAAATAAACCACATCTGTTTCATTTCCGCTTTTCATATTTTTTAATATGTTCTCACGGTGGAACTACAGTTGGGTTTGTGTACTTTTTCCGGGTACGAAACCATGTTGTCCTTTATTAAACAAATTATTTTTTATAAATGTTTCATAATATTTTTCTTCATTACCCTTTCTTATTAGATTTCACACTTCAAAATATTGTGATGTTAGACTCACAGGCCTATAAATTACTTGCCTCTAGTCTTGATCCACTTTTGAAAGTAGGGTAATATATGCTAATTTGTGCTCATCATAAATCTTGCCTGTATCTACACTTTGTCTTAATAATATTGCAAGTGGCTTTGCGATAGAATGAACTACTTTCTTTAACAAAATAGCAGGAATTCCATCAGGCCCTGCAGCAGCTCCATTTTTAATTTCATTAATAGCCTGCACAATATCAGCTTCATTAATATCTATGTCAGCTAAATATTCACTATTTTCATCCCTTACTTCTATATCATTATCTTCATTATCTATTCTAGGGGTGAATTCTCTCTTATATCGTTCTGCCAGTATGTGCAAATTTCCTTTTTTTCATTCGTTAATCTCCCTTCAATTCTCAGAGGGCCTATTTCTATTCTTCTTTTATTCATCTTCTTCGCATATGCGTATAATAGTTTGGGGTTTTGCTTGATATTTAATAGGGTTTTTCTTCCAAGTCCCGTTTTTCATTTTCTTTTGATTGTATAATCTTTTGTTCTGCATTTTCTATCTTACTTTTTAGTTCTATAACTTTCCATGCATTTTTTTCTTTTGCAAGACCTTTTTTCCACTTTCTGATTTTCTGGAACAAGATCCTTCTGTCTCTTGGTATGCATGAATGATGTTTACTTTTCTTCTTCGGTATATATTTTTCCACTATTTTCTCAATATTTTATATAATATCTCCGTATTTACCCTTATGTCATCACTACGAAAATGTTATCCCAATCTTTGTTTAATTCTTCATTAATTTCTGACCATTTATATTTTTACTGTAGAAGTTGTATTTTCCATATCCTTCCCTCTTTTTCATTTCTTGCTTATCTCTATTTTCACTTGCTTTGGAATGAACTGTTAATTCTATGACATTATGGTCTGAAATACTCGCATTATAAACTATTATTTCTTTAACATAATTCATCTCGTTCACAAATACTAGGTCTAAAGTATTTTCCTTTTCCTTTCTTGTTGGCAGGTGATTTATTTGTTTGAATGTTGTATTCTAGTAGCATATCAATAGCTTTTCAAATTGCCTCTTATCTTCTGCACTACTATTACTCTCTTTTTTATATGTATAAGTACAACCACAATCTCCTATTCGTTCTTTCCATTCTACGAAAGGAAAGTTGAAGTCACCAGATAGGAGAATAGTCCAGTCCTTGTGATTTCTACATATATCATCCAATTTTTCAATTATTAAGTCAAACTCTTTAGTATTTAGGAGGTCTATATATTACTATGTTCATCAATTTTTCAGATTCAAATTCTACCGCTATTAGTTCACATTCTGAGTTACTATATTTCATCATATTTTTCCTTTTTGTTGTTTTTGTCTTTCCCATATATTGCGGTTCCCCTTGATTCCTATTTTTCTATCTGATCTATAAGTTTGGAACCCTTTTATTTGATCATCATTCCCAGTCTCTTGGGAATACCAGGTTTCACTTATATCTTATATCTATTTTCTTTTCATTTTGGGTAGTTCTTCTAAGTACTCTATTTTTCTTTTTGAGTTACTCGTAACTAAACACCTGCGCATTCATCACTATGATGGTTTGCGTGTTTTCTCCTTCATTTAATACTGGTAGTAATAAGGATTTTCCCATGTCTCTTTCCTGTTCTGGTATGTTGTTCTTTTTTTCATTTCCAGAAATTCTGACATTAAAAAATCCAACTTTTCCATAATATTTGATCTTCCTTCATCATAATTATTCATTTTGTGTCTGAATCTGCAATTTTCTCCGTTTCTGCAATATCCTCTTGCATAATAAATACAGTTATTATCTCTTGGGTATAATTTCGGAGCTGATGCTTTGAAATTTTTTGCTGACACCTCTGCATATCTCATTGGTGGTTTGCTTTTCTCTTTTACCTGATATTCTTGATTCTCTCTTTATTTGTTTCTTTCTTATTTTGGATTTTATTACTTGGTTGGTTATTTATTTGATTATGATTCATGGCTACAGGGTGCATATATTTGCATTTTTTGTCGAACTTACATCCTTTTCCTTCTTTTAGGTTTTTACATATTTTTGGATGCAGATCTCTCTCTGGAGAGAGAGAGAGAGAGAGAGAGAGAGAGAGAGAGAGAGAGAGAGAGGAGGCTGAATATTTAGGGAAACATATAGATATCACATTCCAGTCGAACACACACACACACACACGCAGAGGGAGAGAGAGAAATAAATATAAGAAGGGCCAATGCATACAATCAATTAGTACGATGATTGTGAGGAACACAGCTCTTTCCTATAAACCCTTCAGTATGGCACCATACTGAATCGACATAAAACAAGAACAAAAAATCATGGAAGGATAAGAATTTTCTATAACTAGAAAGACGAGAGAGAAAACTTATCAGATTTCGATATTTCCAGGTATTAACCGACGCTCGAATTCTCTACTTGGAAAGCTGAAGAGAAAAAACAATAATTTCCAGTTCCGTGGGTTTTCCAGTACACTAAATTCCAGGATGGCTGATTCCATGGTCATTGTTAGATATGGATGGAGATGAAAAGAGAGAGAGAGAGAGAGAGAGAGAGAGAGAGAGAGAGAGAGAGAGAGAGAGAGAGAGAGAGAGAGAGAGATGGCCTTTTGGAAAGTTAAGAAATATTTGTGATTACAAACATTGCAACATCATATAATACGAATATATATATATATATATATATATATATATATATATATATATATATATATATATATATATATATATATATATATATATATCCAATGTAGCACAAAGGAACACGTTCTTGAGAATATCCTTAAATCCACGTTAGAAGTTAAATGAAATATGAGACTTAGAACAAATACTTTCGTAGTATATTCTACATTTGAAAAAGTAGAATGTACTTGTTCCAAACCCTCCCTTTTTCACTTACCTTTCTACCGTGGATTTAAGGATATACACACACACACACACACACGCATATATATATATATATATATATATATATATATATATGTATGTATATATATATGTATGTATGTATGTATGTAGTATGGTATGGCATGTATGTATATATATACATACGTACATACATATATAAATATTTACGTGTATGTATAGAAATAACACAGAGAGAGAGAGAGAGAGAGAGAAGGCAAGGGAGAGCTTATCCATTCAATCTTTAATTTGAGTTTCGCGTAATAACTAGGTGCTAATCCACTATAGGTCTGCTTCTAAATCTAAGATTCGGCCTTCAAACACTCTCTCTCTCTCTGTCTGTCTGTCTCTCTCTCTCTCTCTCTCTCTCTCTCTCTCTCTCTTTCAAAAGGAAGAATAAGGAAGAAGAACCAACAGGAAAGAGACGAGACCCGATAGGATATTCGAGGAACACTTCTCTCTGGGGAATCGAAAGAGAAGGAAAGAAGCTGAGAGCAGAATTTACTCTCGGGGTCAAAGACGCAGGTGGAGAGAGAGAGAGAGAGAGAGAGAGAGAGAGAGAGAGAGAGAGAGAGAGGCGCTTCCGAAGGCACTCTCATTCTTTAATTAAAAAGATGCTGCTGAATTCAGCAGGTGGGAGGAGGCGAAGAGAAGACGCTGGGATTGGCGAGAATAGAACTGGGTCGTACCCATCCGAGAAGGGGTTTCAGGGTCGTCTTGGTGGTAGGAAGAAGAATGGAAATTTTTTTAAAATTTGATTTCGAAATTTTAAAGTTAGCAAAGACGTTTTTAGTGATTGTAATCAGGGCAGTTTTGAATTAACATTTTTCTTATTTTGGTTGTAGTTAAAGTTAAAGTTAATTGGAAGAACCTCATCTGCAGGATCTCGCTTCCTAACCGTCATTGTTTAGTCAAAGCGAAGGATCATCAAACTGCTTGTAAAATGTTTGGTACAGTTAGATTTCATGTAAGGTCATTCCAATAAATATAATTTATCAATCGGTCTACATTACATGAAAATCAAACCAGTATGTTTCTGATACTCTCAACGTCTATGATAATCACAGAAAGCCGTACACAAGAATTTCTCTCCGATTACCATTCATAATGCTCCCCGCTGCTGGAGTCATTCACTGAACATCACTCAGACAAAATGGGGCTACTGCTTTGTCTTGACAGGGTCGTAGCTCATCTGATGATTATTGTCCTCATTAACATGCAAAAGCTATTCCGGAATTTTAAATGCGGTTCTCGTTAGAAGAGGCGCTTGCTCTCAGTTCTGCTTAGAATTCATATCAGTGTAATAGGCTGCTGCACATTCATTTTTTATCTTTATGCGTGTGTGCGTGCGTGCGTGCGTGCGTGTGTGTGTGTGCGTGCGTGCTGTGTGTGTGTGTGCGTGCTGTGTGTGTGTGTTTGCGTGTGTGTGTGTGGAGAGAAGGTAGCCATCCCCATCATGTCTCCTTTGTATTCAAGGTCCTTAGTAAACAGGTAGGAGGAATATGAAAGGCTGCGACCTACTAAGACCTTGTTACCATAATCTCAAGCACAGGTGTCAATGCGGAGGTTAGCAAAGCTGGTTTCGGCGTGTCGTGGGGTGTTGGGGTGGGGGTGGGGTGGGGGCGATATAAATATGGCCTTGCAACGACTCTCTGTTGTGTACACGTGAAGTGTACATTTTACAATCGCTTAGAGCTGCTTTAGCATTATGAAACGTGTGAATATTGGGAAGCTTTTGCAAGAGTTTCAAGATATGAGGTAGAAACCAAGAAAGGTTTTGTTCCAGAAAAATTAAAAGCAAGACTCACAAACCTCTCTCTCCTCTCTCTCTCTCTCTCTCTCTCTCTCTCTCTCTCTCTCTCTTATATTCATAATATGCAATCACTTGGAAACGGGTCCGTGTTCGACCTCCAAGTTGGGCCACGAAGATTAGCACCAGAGAAAATTACCGCGTGATTACAAGAGCAACAACTTCCTTTGTTGCGAATCGCGTGGTTTTTTCCTCCTTAAGTCTTGTATCCTTCAGCCTCAAGCGGACAGGTTATTCTCCTATAACTTCCTTCAACAATTGAACAAGATTTTTATATAATGGTCTCAAGGTCTCGGGTGAAGACGTTGTCAATAGATTATCATTAACCTTCAGTGAGATCAGTCACCCAGTAGTATCTCTGCCATAGACATAAATGACTAGTTCTGACAAGTGTGAGGTTCTGTAAGACAGAGGAACGGACACACCCATCTCAACAACATCAATGTGTAGCCTTGTGTCTATCAACAAATCATTATCACTTACCTGTCAGTGGGTCTACATTCAGTCTTGCAAATCCATTTTGGACAGAAACTTCTACAACTGACAAAAGGTTGCTGGTCAGTAGTTACGATAAACTTACCTGAAGACATGTGACGCAGACACGTCGGTATCACCTTGTTTTTGTGGTATGTCGCTTCCTGCCAAGTCCTGGTCTGAGGTCAACGAGGTCTTGGTTCAGGGTGAGGAGACAACAGGCGTCGACACTCATTGCTCCAAGAGCCAGAACGATATTAATAAGTATTTTGTGAATCATTTATATACGATCATTTTGCCTTGAAAAAACATATGATTTACAAAAAAAGATAATAATAATAATAATAATAATAATAATAATAATAATAATAATAATAATAATAATAATAATAATAATAATAATAATAATAATAATAATAATAATAATAATGTGTCCAAAATATCAGAAAATCTTAAGGAAAATATAAATGGATCTTTAGACCAGCTTCGTCATGTGGGCCAGATCTTTTCTTTCAACACAGCTGTATTTCCTTGATTCAAAGGTATTTCCCTCGATCACTTAGCAGGATGTGATATAGAATTAGATTTCTTTATTTTGGGGGTGCCTGTGTTGTGTGCGTGTGGTGTACTGTGTTGTTTAAAAGATACGACAGATCTATATCTATATACTTGTGCTTTCCCTCTGAGGTTATATTTGTTTGAGGATAAATTACAGGCTGATCCGCAGAGAAGTCAGCAATAAATCTTCATAACCAGGAATCCAGGGAGAATTGTTAGGACCAAAATGATATTTAGGAAATTCTTATTTGACCTACTTTCGATAAAGACTGCTTAAGAACAGATAAACCTTTAGGGTTCTCACCTGCACATCCCTGCTCAGTATCACCCAGAACAACAGCCTGATACAACGACAGAGGAAAGATGGAAACAATTCGAAATCGACACGAAGCACCTTCAGACTCCTGGCCAAGACGCTCAGGTAAGGGACTTGCCCTCTTACTATCAGACTAACGCCCTCCCCCCACCCTGAACCCCCATCACTTACGGTTGTAGTGATTCTCTCGTAATCGCTTACAAGATCTTCCGCGGATGCTGAGCAGGAACCGGTTCCATGGCTTGGTGCCTGTAACGTGTGCAGGATATTGATAAAGAGAGAGAGAGAGAGAGAGAGGGAGAGAGAGAGAGAGAGAGAGACTTCCTTGCAGGCAAGGCTCGTGCTTTGATAGCGAGTTGTACGTTAATATTTTGCTTTGCATATTTTTATTAGTTTATCGAGCACACATGAAAATTTTTTTTTTTATTACTGAAAAATCAGAACCTCATTCCTTACCAGATTTAACACGAGAGAAACCCATAGTGAGGGTCAACAGAGCCAAACAGACAGGCGTGAAATTTCTAAATACCAACTTCTTGTTCTCCATTTTTCTGTGACAGAGCCAAATTCGACTTATTTCAGAGGATCCAATCTCTTCACGCTAGGTATTGTGGAGCCACAATGCTGACAATAACGTCTCTCTCTCTCTCTCTCTCCTCTCTCTCTTCTCTCTCTCTCTCTCTCTTCTCTCCTCTCTCTCTATCTCCTTCTCTTCTCCCTCTCATTCTCTCTCTCTCTCTCTCTCTCTCTCTCTCTCTCTCTCCTTATTATTTTTTATTTTTTGTCTGTTATTTTATGGTGATAACTTGACTCACTTCTGCGAATTCTGGTCAAGAAATTGAGAACTTTTATCGTATATATTTAGACATAAGCACACACACACGAATCGCTTTAAATAAGAACCGAGAGAAATTTTCAAAGGCACGTAAAAGCTTCAGGAATTCTTGAGTATATAACACTCAAAAGGCTTTTTTCGAGGAAATTTCTGTATATATATATATATATATATATATATATATATATATATTATATACATATATATATATACAATTTTAATAAAATCTTGATCTCGCCTTCCAAAGTCTCCTACTGGTAACTGGAATCCCATTCCATATTTCCCTTCCTTCAGACAGAGTTAGTCTGAATAAACCATTTCCGCCGGTTCGATCAAAATCTACTTTGGTTCCTTCACCTCTTCAGTAATAACCATTCACCCTTCCCATCTCTCGCGCTCTCTGTCATATTCTCACTCTTCTCATTCCTTTCTCATCCGTTCTCATCTGTTTGGTCTCATCTCTCTGCTTTATTGCCTCTATGATCACCCGGTATTCATCTTTGGTGATTTTCTGAATTATTATTCTTTGCTTCAGTACGTTTCTACCTTGGTTAGAAGAACAGGTTTTCGGTAAAGTATTAATATTGATTTATGTTTGGTCTGCTGTTAATTCATGGATATATTTATCATCTATATCTTAATTAGACTGTAAAGTCTCTTTCATCAATTCAGTTGATAACATTCCGCTTCAACAGCAATGCTTTTGCCTAAATTGGTGACCTACGGACAGGCAATTAGTCAGAGAGACACTGACTTTATCTATACCTGTCTATATCGTACTCCATCTGTGCACTTCTACTTCTACATTCTTTGATATATTAATCAGATTTATCATCTCGTCAGTAAATAGCTTTCCATAGAGATTACTCACTGAACACTAAATTCATCCACACACACACATCAATCTTGACAAATGTCTTCTCGCGGGAAAAATGGGTTTGTCACACAAATGTTTAGGTTGCGAGGTGTCTTAATCATTCTAGGAGCAGGTGTTAGGGACTGACACAGACAGCAGGGTCAGTCCTAAACAAAGCACATGGCCAGATGACCCGGATTTCATAAAGAATATTCGTCTCTTTGGATTCACGAATTGGGTCGAAGGATTTCAATATATTTGGTTAAAAAGTTGGTTAAAAAGAGTCACCGCTTGCCCTGCCTACATGAAGTTTTAGGGATAATGAAAGAATTCATCCTTTACTTCGAAATTTATTTTCCTGGGGCTTGTAATAGAATTCTGCTCTCTTTCATCGATCATTGCACCTTTACCGATGATGATAATTATAACTCACAAATCATCACATTAAAAGACAAACCACTGCCAAAACATCGTCATATAGTACATAGCCAACTGGGACCAAAAAGTGCTTGAGCCAAAGTAATTAACAGCAAACCGATTCCTTTCATGAACAAAATCTGGGGCGAGGAGACAATCATCTCCGGCCATTCATGAGATAAACACCGCCAAACTCCTCACACCCAATGAGGCATCGGGGCCATTTTACTGTCTGTGGCACAGCAACACAACGACGGGAAACTTGGCAGCCGAGATGAGGTGGAAGCCACAACCTTTCATTGGTCCCTTTGCTTCGATAGAGAAACAGTTTTCCAGTCGATCGATGCAAAATCGAGGGAATTGTGATATTCAGGAACGAGAAGTACCTGAGTATATTAGATCTTTAGGAGAATTTTTGATTACTAAACTCATGACATTAATATTACTGAAAACAACATTTATGTTAAAAAGCTTTAATTTAACATTCTAGGAATATCTAAAAACCTTTCATCATAAGGTAATTTTAGAATGTTATGCTTACTAAATTCAAGTTTGTCATTAGTTGAATAAAATGTTTTTCTAGCTCTTTTCCCATGCCACCCATCTACAAAAAAGTCCTTGGGTATTTATTGACGCTGAAATTAAAACTATTTATGATATTGCATTGAAACTTAAAATACCCAAAGACTTTGTAGATGTGGCATGGAAAAGAGCTAGAAAAAACATTTTTTATTCAACTAATGACAAACTTGAATTTAGTAAGCATAACATTCTAAAATTACCTTATGATGAAAGGTTTTTAGATATTCCTAGAATTTTAAAGCTTTTTAACATAAATGTTGTTTTCAGTAATATTAATGTCAAGAGTTTAGTAATCAAAAATTCTCCTAAAGATCTTCCAGGCTGCATATATGAAATTCCTTGCAAAAAGTGTGATAAAATCTATTACGGGACAGACCGGGAAATCTCTTTCACAGCGTCTTAAGCAACATCAATATTCTGTGAGAACTGGGCAAATATCGAATGCATTATTTGTACATATGAGAGATTTAGACCATCCTATTAACTGGAGTCAAGCAAGAGCCTTAGTCCCATGTAATGACACAGTTAAAAGGAATATCATTGAATCTTGTTTTATCAAGTCAAATATAGGAAATGTTCTAAATTTAAGTCTTGTTTATTTAACTTGATGCTTTCATAATGAAAAAAGTTTGTAGATAAATATAAGCAACAAAATTTAATATATTCAGTTTTCACATGTTTTGGACTGTAAAGATCCTTTTAATTTCGGTTAGGGTCAGAATCTGTTTAAGTTTGGGACCGTGTGATATCCGATAAATCCTGGATTATCCCTTTTAATTTTTACCCTTTTGATAATTAACCATCTGGTATTCCTGATCTTGTTTGTACCTGAGGCCTTCCTCTCCAATTGTACTTTAGTAGCTCCTTGACGATGTCTGAATAAAGACGAAAGCGCTTGGATTCCTGACTACATTTCCCGTGGTATTCGCTATATATCTCGTACAAATATACGAAACAAATGATAAATAATAAACTACAATATTTATATATAATTATAATTATATGATTATTACGTAAAGCTTATATATTACATACATTATATTAGATATTAATAAATTAATAGTACATATTAAATAAAGTCAAAATAGTTATATTAAGTACTATAACCAGTTCATAAAATTAAGTAATCTTGAGCTACCATCATTAATTGTTTACTTAACCTTATCATATCCGCAATATTCAATTTCCTGATTTAATTCTCTTTTTCCTACTGGCCATTTCAGGCCCTGCGATGCATAGGTTTTCTTAAATATCTTTCTAAATATCAAATGTATCTTCCTGAAAATTTGGCACAACATGTTTTACACCTTCCGCTAATATATGGAAATATAATTAAGTACCCTCAATTAATAATTAAGGCACTTTACTTCGAAAAATTTAAATTTCCTCAGTATTAGTTGTAAATATACAAACACCTGTCGTTGGCTTAGCCAAAGAGTTAGGAAAGAAGCCCCGCCCACTCCTCTCTTTCTTACTCTGTCTGATACTTATGAATGAAATAGTGTACTACCATATTTTTTTTTAGGTTTTAAAATGTACACGAACTACCATTTATTACTGATTACTTTTCATAAAGCCATTTGTATTTTTTTATCTATCATGTACGTTTCTTATCTATTTCCATGAGAATGGTGTGGTATTGGCAACTTTAGATTATTATTGGAGATATAAATATTGGAAGGCAAAAAAAACAGATCATAAGTTTATTTAAAAGCAAGATCACTATATACATTATTTTATTATATATATCCAATAAAGTATGTACAATATATACAGAAATTTTACAGATTCTGAAGTAAATTTTTGCAGTAACCATGAAAACTGCATAGACATGCACAATAAAAAACTGGTGGATAAATATAACAAAACTTATTAGTTACAGGGCTATATATACACACGTATAAGGATATTTCAGCTCACTCCCCATCACTGTCTAAAAACAGATCGTCCTCGTCAACACTGGCGACGTTGACAACGATTGGATCTATGCAATTCCGGACGTTGTCAGTAAGCCATTATTCGTTCTCGAAAGCTTGACTTCGTTGGACAGCTCCTTCCCACACCTGTTTAGTGACAGCAAGCCTTGCTTCCTCCAATCTGGCCTTTAGGTCTGCCCTGGTGAAATGCCCTAACGATGAACGTACATATAGTATAGCTTCATATGCGCCCATACCTGCACGATGGCATTGAGTAGGATGGGAGGGTGGAAGCCGGACGACAATATAAACACACCTGAACAGCTTGTAACTACTGCCACTCTAATTTTCAGCGGGTATATTTTCCAGTATATGTATACTCTAAATAAACCAAGAGGTCATAATAATCTCCAAAAATAATGAAATACAAATAAACTTTATTGCATAAACTAATTTGGATACATAAAACAATAATTCATAAAGTAATTTAAAAAGGTAAAACACTATACGTCATAATCGTAGTACGGTACACTTTCATTCATATTTTGTTAACAAGGAGAGAAATAAGTGGGCGGGCCGTCTTTCCTGACGATGTCCGAAAGTCTGAGTCAAATGCAAAGAAAATTGGAAATGTTCAAGAGTAAAGTGCCATTATTAATAATTTTAGATACATAGCTATATTGCTATACATTAGCGGAGGTCTAAAACATGTTGGGCCAAAATTTCAAGAAGATACAGTTGATATTTAAAAAGATTTTTAAGAAACCCTATGCACCGCAGGCCTTGAAATGGTCAGTAACTATTAATAGGATGACTGGGTTTATTCTGTCTTCCTTGAACAAAGTAAAATATACTGAAATCTTATAAAAAAATGTTTCTCTCAATATTTCCACTCACCTTCGGTGTTCTTAGAAGCGATGACGCCGCTCGTCAAAGCCAGGTTGAAAATGATGGCTGGAAATAAACACATAATTGTCGTTCTATTTTTTTTCAACTGATTATGTAAACTTGTCTTTCTTCTAATTTATAAAAAGTCTGTAGAAGCATAGAAATCGTATCGTTAGAATATAAGAGTATCTTTCGTTGACTTTGGAGTTTCCTGTGCGGACGAACGGAGACTCGTTCTTGCTTCCATTGTCATTTTTCTTTATTATTTCTACTTGTTGCAGAATCACTGCTTTTGAAAATTAAGTTTGATTTCATAAAGATGTTTGGTAATTATTTCAGTTTGCTTTATTTTTCAATTCAGTTGCATTCACTTTTTCGAAAAAACATATTTTGATAAACCATATATCTTGAATCACTTACTTTCTTGTCAAACACTAATTTGGTAACGATGGAATAAGATTACAAACTTCTGCAAAGCAAAACTAATATATTAAGTCGCACAATTAAAAATTAAAGATACAAGAAAACTCCATAATCTTCACCCATTAATACACAACAACCATCCAAATTAAATTCACGAATTCGAAAGTAAAAATCAGATTTGACAATCAATCGTCTCTACCAAGCCACGCCAGGCGCCTATCAGAGATGGAGCGACACACCTACACCTTGCAATGTCTACAGGTCGACTGACAAGTGGCGGGAGCAGGGTTGCCGCGAAGTCCGCAATCACCGAGAAACTAGCTCCGCACCGGGAGGTGTAGTGCTAATTGCCAAGCAATGTTATTTTGCTACACTAACAAGACGAAATAGTCACCCTGGTTATATCACATTAACCGTATCTTTACCAGTATATGATTTGGGTTTACTAATTAAACCTTTTAGAGTTAGATTTTCCATCTTTCCGAAATTCAGTTGCTTCATATCTTTTGAAACATTACGTAACTTTAATGATAGTAAAATTTACCATCGAACGAGATAAGCGGACAGTGTTCAGCCTGGAAGCTGATTTATTACATTCGACGATATACATATATATATATATATATATATATATATATATATATATATATATATATATATATATATAATTACTGTTTTATAGTTATGACTGTTATATATGATTAGATGCGTAAATTAGGATACAGAGTGGACACGGGCAAGTAAATTTATTCACAGAGTTTTCAGCAAAAAGTGGGAAGTTACAAAAAAACTGCACTGAAATGTATTATATACTTTACTAAAAACGGTTGCTTTTCATTAATTTCTTTGCGTTCCCCACAGAGTAAGTTGACAAGCTCCATAAATCCTTCGATATTCATAAGTAGTTTATTCTTTCTTTTCTTTTTTTAAGCCACATTTGCCACTTTGGGTAATATGCTGTATGTTAAATCAAAACGTTTGCTGAAGTTATAATGATAATTAACAACCTAACATATAACATAGGTCTAGGATTAAAATCAATGTCATAAGCATTGTAAACTGACAAAAACGATATGAAACATGTAGGTCTATATGCCACCTTTTATGATCAGGATATTTTGAAATGAGATATTTCCCCAAGAGAATGGACAGCATATCATGCATGATTTATGGTATACATGTGGCAATCCTAAGCAAAACGAATGCCCTATTCAGGGCTATGAGTTTAAAAAAATTGGAATAGAGCACATCATAATTGGGCCTTTTTTTTACCAATAAGCTACATTAGTATAGAGAAAATCCACGATTATAATACACCACTTCCTAGCATACTGATATCGAAACTTATTCGGTTATAATCAGTTGAATCACTTCAATTAATGCAATTGCCTGATACATATTTGCAGTTGTTTTCTAAAAAAAATTAAAAACTCATTAAACATGACAAAGTTTACAAAAATGTAAGTCAGTCTTCACCCTAAGATTAATTCACAAATTAACCAAATTTTACTAACCTATATATATATATATATATATATATATATATATATATATATATATATAGAGTATATATATATATATAATTACAAAGGCAAATTGAAGATTGCTGGACGTAAAGAATGAATGCATTGTAAGACATCACGTTTGGGTTACGTCATCTGCTATTGTCATAATCAGTTCTTCATTGACAATCGTATGATCGTATTTGATATTGGCGCGTGAACACTCGAGACTAGTGAAAATGGTTCGTTTTTCAAAAATATTAGTTTTTTTTAAAAAAAAGCATGAATATGTATGCGGACCTACAGCGCCGCATACGCGAATCTTCTCCGCACTTTTGGACGTTTCTCCGCGCTTTGGCAACACTGGGCGGGAGCCGCGGGAGCGGGACCGTAGGAGCCGGGAGGGCCTTCGTTTCGCTAGAGTGGTGTATTTTCGTATCATTCTTGCGCACGCACATGCCTGCATGCCTTCATACATATATGTATATAATATGTAATCACATACAAATTACACACATGCTGCGTGAGCGTATATTGGAGTAAACAACTACGTATATCTTTGTTAAGATATACAATCATTGAACTAATCAACAAACAATCACGCGTAAAGGTTTGAGCTAAATAACAATAATTATACGAAATAATAATAATTATACAAGTAAATACAAATGCATATATATAATGCTTACGGTAAGTACGAATACAGACATTCATACAGACTTATATTTGTTTTAATAATACGTATGGGTCTGATACACCCTCTCTTGAAGAACGTGCAGGCTTTCACGCAATTCTTATTGGTTATTAGTCAGAACAAACAGACAAAAAGAAACATGTGAATTTTTAGAAAGTTTAGGCAAGTTTCTGCCTCGATTTTGGCTACAAGTGATTAGATGCCGGAAGAGATAGGAACGTCGCTCTTCGGGGTGAAGAAGGAAGAACCTATCTCTGTTGTGGATGACTCAGCCTTGGCGGATGTTTGCTAGAGTGACAATAAAAGTGGATGCAAAACGAGAAACCTCAAATGTTATCATCAGAGGTCAGGCTGCTTCAGTCAACACAACTGACATCAAGGCTCTCATGGAAGTCCTCAGGTAACAGTCGTTAGTAAAGCTATATTAAAAAACTGAGCATTTAATCAGTCTGATGTACAATATTCAGATGCATTCGAGTTTACTTTAAACAAATATACCCTTTGTTTCAGAGAATACCGACGCTAGATAACTCATACAATAAATCAATCAATACAGAGAAGTTTGGCGAATTTTTAAAACTGCAAATGTTCAAAGTTGAACAGAAATTTTTATTTATATTATTTTCTTATTTGGCAAAAGTGTGCTCGTTTAACATCTCTCTCTCTCTCTCTCTCTCTCTCTCTCTCTCTCTCTCTCTCTCTCTCTCTCTCTCTCTCAACAGATTTATATCACCATTCAAACTGAACGTGAGGACACTTCAGTCTGGCCCGGTGTGAAGTGGAGTCTGTCAAGATATGAATGAAAGAAACAGAAGTTCTTGGAGTCAGGTGACATAAACACAGACGAAGGCTAAGGACGTCGTCTGCTGTTGTTTAGCGTCGGATACAGAGTCACGTTCTCATCCTTTGTAACATCAAAGGCCGAGCTGTGCGTGCATGAGGGCATAATTGCATACATGCATACATTTGTTTTGCATAAGAGTGCTTTGTTTGGCAAAAGTTTAAATGTGAAATACTGTATACGATATCAAAGTGCAATATCGCTTTGATCAAAGAATAGGGAGAGATGGAAGTGCTCTGGATAAGGAGAAGGTTGTAAGCGCCGAGAAGAACCTGGGAAGAGGTTGCCTGCCGGGTGCTACAAAAATTATTTATAGGATGATGATCCACCATCCCTTGAGTTTAATGGCCTAGATATTTCTCATAAAGAAAAAGGAGATTTCAAAGCTTAATTGCACGAGAGAGAGAGAGAGAGAGAGAGAGAGAGAGAGAGAGAGAGAGAGAGAGAGAGAAGGAAAAACGAATGGTCATAAGAGAGTCACAGCCTCTGATTCAATCCCACGAGAAAAGAATTTTGAATATTTCAACACAGAAACATTCAATTCCAAATCCAAAAACCCTCGATAATCTTAGAAAAAAATCCGAGGATCACAGAAGAGCTAAAACCATTTAATCTATGAGTCAGATAGATCGACAGACAGATAGATTTGTAGAATAGATAGAATCCACAGGCGATTTCAATTTCATTCTTCGGTTTAAAACTCTAATTCATTACACTTTTGATTATTTTCCCCTCTGGGAATATGATATGATGATATGCAGGCTTACTATCAACATTTCCTGGAAAATACGTTCGTACAACACATGGAATTTTTGCGGAGGAAAACCTTAGCGATAACGGTCGTTCCCGGCGTGAATTTGAGAGCGACATTGAGTCATTCAACAGAAAATGTAAAAATGAGAGTTTTTTTTTTTTCTATAATTTTGTATACTTTTTGTGGGATAAAGATGTTATGAATGCTGAGATGCAGTTTGGAGTATTCCGCCAATTTAATGATTCTGTTTTGCTGCCACAAATTGCTATATACAGCAACTGTTTACGTATATTAATGTTTCTACGTCATTGTATTCAGCGTTGAATTATTACTGCCATCTCTGTTCTATTTTCATTCCATGTATATGTATTTTTTACCTTGCCGTTACGGTTATACTGTACAGTCATTGATCACAAATAAATGTTATCATACAAAACTTTTATTGACTCTTGACAAAAACGATGGTTATAATGATCAGTAATACATTTGTTCACTGAATTTCTAAATTTAGAACTTTTGCCAGACAAATATTGAAAGTGATAAAGATTATTCATGTTATATTAAAAAATGCTGTCTCATATCTATAGTAATATCTGATGAAGGATTTATAAATAATTTTGGGGAAAATACGATCACTGAATTTTTCATTTATATGAAAGGCTGGAAATAAACTCCCCATTGACAACCCTGAGTCGGATTTGGAAGCCATTTTATCGGTTGATAATCGCCCCCCCCCCCCCCTCCACCCCTCCCCCCCCCCCCCCCCCCCCCCCGTCCCCTGCCACCTCTCTCTCTCTCTCTCTCTCTCTCTCTCTCTCTCTCTCTCTCTCTCCCCCCAAAGGTGAGGTTTGACACCATATGCTTTAGCCAAGCGAGCAATCATAAACATGTGAATGGACAGAAGAATCGTTTCATTAAAACCGGTCTTTTGAAAGAATAAGTGGAGTCAAATTGTCTATGAGTCTTGGCGACTATTGGTGGTGGATTGAATTTTTATAGCTCATCTTTTTTTTACTTTAAAATGAATTCCCTGTCCACTCTCCTCCATAGAGCCATTAATCTGACATCAAATTGGTCTACCTTTCCCACTGAAGTGACTTTCCTTGCTGATTACTTGAAGGATAATTATTTCCCTCCAACAACTTTTCATAGATCCCTTAATAAGCTACTTAACATGAAATTCAATCCAACCCTAAGAGTCCATAGTGTCCCCAAGTTCCGTATGTTTCCTAGATTTCCCTTTCTACATACTAATTAATTTAGACAAAAATGCATCAGCCAATTCAATGAGCTATTACCTGCCCTTAATTTAAACCTAATTCCCATAAACCCCCGAACTATCGGCTCCCTCTTCCAAGTTAAGGATAAGATCAGCCCCCTGTTTGCCTCCGGTGTCATTTATAAGTATAATTGTCCCAGATGTGATCTCGGCACTTACATCGGTTGCACCAGGAGGCTGCTAAAAGTCCGGATTTCCTCTCATCAAGGAATTAGCCACAGAACGGGCTGTCGACTATCAAATCCAGAACAATCTAACATAAGAAATCACACATAAATGCCAGTCATTTTAATATTGTAGGAAGAACCCGAGATATAGACGAACCAACTACCCTTGAATCAATCATGATTAAGCTAACTGTACCCACTCTTAACCACCAGTCATCTTCCACCCAACTGTTTATTGCCTAATTACCTGTTGCTTTGTTTACATTCCCCTCTATAACAATGTTTCGTGTCAGTTGACTCAGTTCTCCTTACGCTGCCGCTGTGGTTAGGTGTCTTGTTCGTTCTATTTTTCTATTTTTTTTTATTATTTTCTTTTTATTTTTACTTTTTTATTTATCATATTTTTTCTCTCTGTATTCGCTCTTAGCCCTTTCATTGTTGTTCTGTTATTCCGTTTTTATCCTGGTTTTATTATTAATTTATTATAAAGCTTTTTAATTATGGTGTTGGTAAACACTGTGTATATATTTTACTACTTATACGCAATTGATGTGTAATCGTAATTTCAGCCTGAAAAATGGTGGTAAATAAATGGATAAAAAACAGGACGCGTCGTCATACTCCAATATGTCTATAATACATACATATATATATATATATATATATATATATATATATATATATATATATATGTATTCTCAGTGTGTGTATTCTCAGTGCAGAGCAACTATTCAAGCAAATCAGCTCTGCAAAGAAAAATCTCTCTCTCTCTCTCTCTCTCTCTCTCTCTCTCTCTCTCTAAGGCCACAGGATACATTTGCATCATCCAGAACAATCGCTTTATTATTGCCAATTTCCTTTTGAAGCCTTGACAAAAGACACATTAAATTCCAAATTCCTTCATGTGCTCAACGTCCAAATATTTTTTTTTTTTTTTTTATTCCCAGTGAGTTTATGTATTATATTTATTTACACAGATCATATTTACTTTAAGCTTTTTCAATATGTCTTCCTGCTCTACTTTTTGAATCAGCCTCATTGAATACGTCGGAGCAGAAGCGCTACTTCTAACTTTTTACTTGACGTTCTTTCATTTATTTGTGAGCGTCTCTCGTACTACGTTTTAAAAATCCTTTCATAGAATCACTCACGTATCTTAAATTTATCACTTGTAATGTGCCTAATATAAGAATAAATATATAAAATGTTCATTATTCTACAAACCCCCTATTTTCACAACAGCATAAAAGGACTATAGAATACGACATCCAAGCCGTTATTTTCTAAAGTATGTCAAAGAACATAAGAACATCTTGTTTTCACCATTTACAAGAACATGTAATTACTCACTTGCATACTTCGCAGCTCTGACTCCATCCTTGGGAATGTCGGGGAACTCCCAGTGTGAGCAGAGTGTGAGTAGAATGGGGTAAGAATCCCAACACCAGGGTGGATGTGACACGAATCCATAACGACAATTTTTCAGAGCGTACGAAGCCTACAGCATCTTGGTTCCTTGATCGTGTCTTGATGAGTTGATTTCTATTTCGGATGAATTGGATGCCAATGGGTAGCCTTTGCTCGTTCTACAGAGACAGAGGACCAAGGAAAAGAAAAAAAGTTTCCACAGTTTTTCTGAAGATGTACAATCACCCAAACTCTCCTCTTTCATCTCTGCTGCTTCTTCCGATATAACTAAGGAGACAGGAACTTACCTACATTGATCCGAGGGAGATAATGACTGGAAGTATATCTACTTAAGTTCCATATAAAATGGAAGACCTGAGCTGAAGGTCCCTTCCAAGAAGTTAGGACAGAGACACAAACAGACAGACAGACAGAGAAGGATACTTGATTGTCTACTGTTCTCGGTCCCACGGTTTGAGCAAGAATCACAATTCGCCTTCAGAAGAGGGTAATCTATTAACCAAGGATGTTCTATCCAATTGTTCTTAGGGAACAACAGAGAGAGAGAGAGAGAGAGAGAGAGAGAGAGAGAGAGAGAGAGAGAGAGAGAGAGAGACTAGTAGCAGAAAGTGTCTACAAGACGAATATAAAATGATTATGATTTCTGGTTGAGTTACCCTGGAATTCTATCCAGTGAATTACTTGTTTTATTTACTTTGGTCGTTTTTTTAAGAATTCAACGTCACTAACATACACATATAAACATAAACAAAAATATGAATACTAAATAAACACTGGCTTCAATGTGAAAATTTCCACCGACAATAGTCGAATCAAACTCTCACACTCACCTTCGTGTTTGAAGACCAGGACAGTGGAATTTGACTCTCATTGGTAAACGACCGAGAAAAATAATCTTTAGAGTTCCATTTCTGGGAAATAAGGTTCCCAAATCTTGGGAAATTAGGTAGATAAGAGTTGAATGACCAGTGGTTTATTTTTTTTTCTTTTATTCCAGTACAATTATCTTAACCTGAAATGAAATTCTGGTATTTTTGGTGGTTGGAAGATAAGACATTGGAACCAATTTCGGGTTGACACGAGATCATCCCTTTTCATTTCTTGTTATTCCCTGATTCATACATTCCTTTAAAATATTTATCACTTTCTCCAACTTTCTGTGCATAATCTGTCACCTATCTCTGTCAGCCGCTTCTCAACACAATATTCGTTATTAATACCCTAAAAAATTCCTTACATTTCTATGGTTAACTCATATTTTTCTATCTATTTATCAATTTGTTCATTTATTTTTTTCAAAAAGCAATCTCTTCTTTCTGTATTTCCCATTACCTTCTTTGGGTTCTTTCTAATGAATACCATAATATTCTTTGGAAGCTTGAATTTCAAGTCAGTGGCCCCTGAGGTAGGCTTGTTCCTTATTAATAGGTTTCATCTTCTGAATAATAATAATAATAATAATAATAATAATAATATAATAATAATAATATAAAATACCGCCAACCAGGCGTGTATGGGCGTAAGTTGATATTATCCCAGACTGATCAAAACACGCACCTCTTCCATTCATCAATTACCCAACGCCATTCGTGCACATAAGGTCAGCTGTATAGTAGGCGAAGGGAGTCACCTTTATAATAAGACATTTTCCGAAAAAACACGAAAGATCATTTCTGCCCACATTTGCTGGATTCTGTAAATGCTTTTCCATGAAGTGAAAGCAATGAAATTATACTATTAGATATTGTGCAGTCACTTTGACTGCTTTTTTTGTTTTTGTTTTTTTTAGATCAGAATAGGGCATA
>NC_061103.1:47705185-47715799 GCF_015104395.2 Macrobrachium nipponense
TTTTGACAAGTGTGAGGTTCTGTAAGACAGAGGAACGGACACACCCTTCTCAACAACATGAATGTGTAGCCTTGTGTCTATCAACAAATCATTATCACTTACCTGTCAGTGGGTCTACATTCAGTCTTGCAAATCCATTTTGGACAGAAACTTCTACAACTGACAAAAGGTTACTGGTCAGTAGTTAAAAACGATAAACTTACCTGAAGACATGTGACGCAGACACGTCAGTATCACCTTGTTTTTGTGGTATGTCGCTTCCTGCCAAGTCCTGGTCTGAGGTCAACGAGGTCTTGGTTCAAGGTCAGGAGACAACAGGCGTCGACACTCATTGCTCCAAGAGCCAGAACGATATTAATAAGTCTTTTGTGAATCATTTATATACGATCATTTTGCCTTGAAAAAAACATATGATTTACAAAAAAAGATAATAATAATAATATAATAATAATAATAATAATAATAATAATAATAATAATAATAATAATAATAATAATAATAATAATGTGTCCAAAATATCAGAAAATCTTTAGGAAAATATAACTGGATCTTTAGACCAGCTTCGTCATGTGGGCAGATCTTTTCTTTCAACAGCTGTATTTCCTTGATTAAAGGTATTTCCCTCGAATCACTTAGCAGGATGTGGATATAGAATTAGATTTCTTTATTTTGTGTGTGTGTGTGCGTGTGTGTGTGCTGTGTTGTTGAAAGATACCGACAGATCTATATCTATATACTTGTGCTTTCCCTCTGAGGTTATATTTGTTTGAGGATAAATTACAGGCTGATCAGCAGAGAAGTCAGCAATAAATCTTCATAACCAGGAATCCAGGGAGAATTGTTAGGACCTAAAATGATATTTAGGAAATTCTTATTTGACCTACTTTCGATAAAGACTGCTTAAGAACAGATAAACCTTTAGGGTTCTCGCCTGAGCGTTTTTCCCTGCACATCCCTGCTCAGTATCACCCAGAACAACAGCCTGATACAACGACAGAGGAAAGATGGAAACGATTCGAAATCAACACGAAGCACCTTCAGACACTGGTCCAAGACGCTCAGGTAAGAGACTTACCCTCATACTTCAGACTAACGCCCTCCCCCCGCCCCCCCACACCGAGGCTCCGCACTATACCAACTCCTTACGGTTGTAGTGATTCTCTCGTAATCGCTCTCAAGATCTTCCGAGGATGCTGAGCTGGAACCGGTTCCACGGCTTGGTGCCTGTAACGTGTGCAGGATATTGATAAAGAGAGAGAGAGAGAGAGAGAGAGAGAGAGAGAGAGAGAGAGAGAGAGAGAGAGAGAGAGAGAGAGGCTTCCTTGTAGGCAAGGCTCTTGCTTTGATAGCGAGTTGTACGTTAATATTTTGCTTTGCATATTCTTACTAGTTTATTGAGCACACATGAAAAATGTTCCTGTTTAAACTACAGAAAAATCAGAACCTCATTCCTTACCACATTTAACACAAGAGAAACCTACAGTGAGAGTTAACAAAGCGAGACAGACAGGCGTGAAATTTCTAAATACCAACTGCTTCTTGTTCTCCATTTTTCTATTACAGAGCCAAATTCGACTTATTTCATAGGATACAATCTCTTCACGCTGGGTAATGTGGAGCCACAATGCTGACAATAACGTCTCTCTCTCTCTCTCCTTATTATATTTTATTTTTTGTCTGTTATTATATGGTGATAACTTGACTCACTTCTGCGAAATCTGTTCAAGAAATTGAGAAATTTTATCGTATATATTTAGACATAAGCACACGCACACACACACACACACACACACACACACACGAACCGCTTTAAAATGGCTGGGGTCAATAAGAACCGAGAGAAATTTTCAAAGGCGCGTAAAAGCTTCAGGAATTCTTGAGTATATAACACTCAAAAGGCTTTTTCGAGGAAATTTCTGTATATATATATATATATATATATATATATATATATATATATATATATATCGAACTACAAATGTCCTTATTTAATATCTAATTCGCTCTACCTCGGAATTAATATATTTTCATATATGCTTAACCGAGGGGGAATTTATTAAGCGATAATAGGATTGGCGATCGACAGGCGCGAACCAGCGACCTCCCAATTCTAGGACTGGCAGTGAAGCCTTAAACCACCCCGACACCGCAAAGAGAAAGGTATTTCAGGTGGGAGGTGGCATGAACTTATATCTCTTGCGGTGTCGGGGTGGTTTAAGGCTTCACTGCCAGTCCTAGAATTGGGAGGTCGCTGGTTCGCGTCTGTCGATCGCCAATTCTATTATCGCATAATAAATTCCCCCTCGGTTAAGCATATATGAAAATATATTAATTCCGAGGTAGAGCGACTTAGATATTAAAGGACATTTGTAGTTCGATATATATATATGAATCTCGGTAATGTAATAGACTTATATAATGACTACGTGCGGGGAAGGTCCTTTAAATACAACTCGGAGAGGTCGGCTCATCAGTGAGCTACGCGCAGGGGGGCGGAGCTTTTGTTACGTCAAGTTTCGGAGACGGTGGCCGAGGTTTGACCTGACTAGAGGTAGTCTTACTTGATCTCTGTCATGTTTATTAACTTCCAGCAGCCATGCCTTCCGTTTGTGCTGTATTTGGATGCCATAATAATAGCAGAAAGACCATTAATATGGGTATTCGATATTTTACTTCCCAAAAGAAGAAAAAACGAAGAAGAAATAGATGCATGCTTGCAAACGCGCAAACAATGTTAACTGGAAGTGTGCTCTAATTTGTTCAGTCCACTTTGAAGCAGAGGACTATGCTGATGACATGAAGTACCGACTCCTGGGAATTGAAAAACCGAAAAATCAACGTGAACTGAAGGAAGAGGCTGTGCCATTCCTTTTTTTACCTAATGGTAAGTTACAAGTTGAGCAATTTGCCAAAAACCTGCATGATACATTTCTTCCCTTCGACTCTATTTTCCTAAAATCTTTTACCGTCTGTGACACCTAGATTACGAAAAGTAAATTGCATTAGACTATCAAATTAAAGTTCTCTGCCGTTGCCTTTAAGTAATCATTAAATATATAAGAAAAATATTAAGTTTTTTGCTTAAGTATAGGAATTGTTGTTGTGATTTCTTAAAATCTGAAATGCAACACTGCCTTTTCAGGTAGCAGTGTATCTGAAAAGGAAGAGGATAGATGTGCACCAGCCATAAAGCGAGGACTCAAGAGGACAGCCCAGGAAATGTTATGTGAAATGGAAAACTGCCATTCAGAGACCATTGAAGTTTCTCCAGAAGTCTCTGTTCAAGAAATTATTGCACAGCCTGAAGAGAGTTCTGAACAAAATACAATTAAACAAATAGAGGAAGGGGAAGAGCTAAAGAAAAAAAAAATAGAGCATTTGGAAAAGACCAATCAAGAACTCCTGAAACTGGTTAGTTTGGAAATGGAAGTGACAGAATCTAAGTTCACATTAACTGAAATAAAAAAGTTATTTCAACCTGTGCTAAGTACAAAACAGATAAATGCTCTCATAACTAATAAGCCTGTCAGTCAATGGGCTTTCACTCTCAGAAGCATGAGCACCAAATGCTATTCATATTTGCGAACTAAAAGAGGATTTCCTCTGCCATCAAAAAGTACAGTGAACAAACGAGCGCAAAATCTGAAATGTGAGACGGGTATTTTGCATTCGGTTCTATCACTGATGAAGGCAAAATCAGAAACAATGACGGAAATAGAAAAACTTGCCGTTATTTCATTTGATGAAATGAATATTGCTTGTAAGTGGAGTTATGACAAAGGGATGGACGTTTTGTATGAACCTCATGATAAAGTTCAAGTGGTTAAGTGGTTATGTTACGAGGTTTGACGGGAAGCTGGAAGCAACCCATATACTACCAATATGATGACTCTAATGTGGATACAAAAACTCACTGATATTATTATAAATGTTGAAAAAGCTGGCTTTGCCGTTGTGGCAATTGTCCATGATCTTGGCCCTACTAATTTGCGAGTTTGGAAGGAATTCGGGATTGGTCCTCTTAACCCTGAGAAAGTCTTTTTTAAAAACCCATGTGCTGACAGGAATGTCTTCATATTTGCTGATGCTCCCCATTTGATAAAGTTAATTAGAAATCATTTCCTGGACCACGGTTTTCTTATGGAAAATGGAAATAGTGTATCTGATGCCTGTGTCCGTGAAATGCTAATGAAAACCGTATCAGAGTATGCCTTAGCATATAAGATTAATGAAACACATGTCAATGTAAGTGGCTTACAAAGATAGCGTGTAAAGTATGCTGTACAGCTACTTTCAAATTCATGTGCTAAGGCATTGTATTTTTTTAGGAGAAAGGGGCTTACTAGAGAGCAGCAATTGGAAGGAAACTGCCGATTTCATAGCTACAGTGAATGAATGGTTCGATGCCATGAATTCTTCTATGATGTTCGGTGCCATAAAAGCCCGCAATACATTTGGGATAAAAAAGATAGTCAGAAAAGTGCTCTACAAAAAATGGTTGAAGCTATGCTGGGAATGAGAGTAAAAACCCAAAATTTAATTGCCTTTACCAATTCCAAAAAGGTGTGATATTATCTTGCCACTCAATGATTGGGCTTCATAACATGCTAAAACAGTCATGACATCTCTTTTATTATGACACGGAGATTAAATCAAGACTGTCTTGAAAGTGTTTTTGGATGCATTAGGCAGATGAGGGGTTCTCATGATCATCCCAATGCAGTTAATTTTAAATACAGATTGAAAAACGTTTTGCTAGGTAGGGATATTGAACATGTTAGCGATAAGGCAAACTGCGACAAAGGAAATGAAAACCTTGAAATGGTATCATCTGGACGTGATGGAAACGGACCTGATCAATCTTTCCATGACAGGGAACTGGCCTTAGAAATATGTATGACAAACATCATTTTTAGAAACCTGGAATTTGATGTGGATCTTAAGAATGACGAAATGTTCTCTGAGGAAACAGAATTTGCTAAATGTCAGAAATCAGGAGACACTACGGGATCTGTTATAGAGGAAGAGTCCTTAAGATATATCGGTGGATATGTAGTGAAAACGTTTTCCTTTAAATATCCAAATATAGGGTACATTGTTAACAGCAAGACGTCAGAGATATGGGTCCACTATATAAGTGAAGGAAAACTCTATGCACTATCAGACGATTTTTTTCAAAACTAAAAATTTGTAGAGAAATTTTTACAGCAATTCATGGCTATGGTCTTAGAACAGGAACGGAATGCATAAAAACAATGGCTGCTGAAATGAAATCTGCTGTCGCTGGTGTTCCTGACGAGGTTGTGGAATTTTTTGCCAAAATATCAGTGTATTTTAGAATGCGGCACCTCAACAACATTATCTACATGAGTAAAAAGAAACAGAGGACTTGCAGGAGTACAGCAAAAAAAAAAAAACATGAAAACAACAACTTAGTTTTTCCCCTCGGGGTCCACACCTGGCTCGGTGACAAACAAACTCATGCATATCTCAATTCCATCACCATTAAACTGTCATCTTTGTTCTGTTAATCTGTTAGGATTAAAATGAGAGTTCATTGTACCAAAACAATTTTCTCTATTCATCCTTAACTCGTTGTGTAGGATTTAGTACCAAGGACAACTTTCTCTACGTTAATCCATACCTCTTTGGTTAATGAAAGTGACAGTCGATACATTACAGTATTTGTGTTCCCTTGAAAGGTACTCTATACCCTATGAATTTTTGTTTAGAAGAATCAGATTATTATAAAACTCTGATGTATGGTCTGCCATAAGGAAAATCTGTACTCTTAAGTAAAACAAAAAACTATTTATACCTTAAGAAGTATTTTTTTTAGGGAAAGGTATCCTTGCATCGTGTTACTACGTATACCTGTCAGAGTCAGTGCTGTCAGGGGCAACTGTTCGTAGCGTGACGTCATGCGCAGAGGGAACGTATTTTCGCTCGCTGATGAGCCGACCTCTCCGAGTATATTTAAAGGACCTTTATTTAAAGGACCTTGCGTGCAGACAAAAGCACTACCACGCCACTGAGAACGAGATGCGTTGATGCAGTCTCCAAGACAAAAAATACCTGCGCGCGAAAGGTATTTCAGGTGGGAGGCGGCATGAACTTATATCTCTTGCGGTGTCGGGGTGGTTTAAGGCTTCACTGCCAGTCCTAGAATTGGGAGGTCACTGGTTCGCGCCTGTCGATCGGCAATTCTATTATCGCTTAATAAATTCCCCCTCGGTTAAGCATATATGAAAATATATTAATTCCGAGGTAGAGCGAATTAGATATTAAAGGACATTTGTAGTTCGATATATGTATATGAATCACGGTAATGTGATAGACTTATATATATATACATACATATAATTATTATATATATATATATAGATATATATATATATATATATATATACGTATATATATATTCAATTTTAATAAAATCTTTATCACGCCTTCCAAAGTCTCCAACTGGTAACTGGAATCCCATTCCATATTTCCCTTCCTTCAGACAGAGTTAGTCTGAATAAACCATTTCCGCCGGTTCGATCAAAGTCTACTTTGGTTCCTTCACCTCTTCAGTGGTAACCACTCACCCTTCCCATTTCTCGCACTCTCTGGACATTCTCACTCTTCTCATTCCTTTCTCATCCGTTCTCATCTGTCAGGTCTCATCTCTCTGCTTTATTGCCTCTATGATCACCCGGTATTCATCTTTGGTGATTTTCTGAATTATTATTCTTTGCTTTAGTACGTTTCTACCTTGGTTAGAAGAACAGGTTTTCGGTAAAGTATTAATATTGATTTATGTTTCGTCTGCTGTTAATTCATGGATACATTTATCATTTATATCTTAATTAGACTGTAAAGTCTCTTTCATCAATTCAATTGATACCATTCCGCTTCAACAGCAATGCTTTTGCCTAAATTGGTGACCTACGGACAGGCAATTAGTCAGAGAGACATTAACTTTATCTATACCTGCCTATGTCGTACTCCATCTGTGTACTTCTACTTCTACATTCTTTGATAATTAATCAGATTTATCCACTCGTCAGTAAACATCTTTCCTTAGAGATTACTCACTGAACACTAAATTCATCCACACACACATCAATCTTGACATATTTCTTTTCGCGGGAAAAATGGGTTTGTTACACAAATGTTTAGGTTACGAGGTGTCTTAGTCATTCTAGGAGCAGGTGTTAGGGACTGACACAGACAGCAGGATCAGTCCTAAACAAAGTACATGGCCAGATGACCCGGATTTCATAAAGAATATTCGTCTCTTTGGATTCACGAATTGGCTCGAAGGATTTCAAAAGTTGGTTAAAAAGAGTCACCGCTTGCCCTGCCTACATGAACTTTTAGGGATAATGAAAGAATTCATCCTTTACATCGGAATTTATTTTCCTGGGGCTTGTAACAGAATTCTGCTCTCTCATCGATCATTGCACCTTGACCGATGATGATAATTATAACTCACAAATCATCACATTAAAAGACAAACCACTGCCAAAACATCGTCACATAGGACATAGCCAACTGGGGCCGAAAAGTGCTAGACCAAAGTGATCAACAGCAAACCGATTCCTTTCATGAACAAAATCTGGGGCGAGGAGACAATCATCTCCGGCCATTCATGAGATAAGCACCGCCAAACTCCTCACACCCAATGAGGCATCGGGGCCATTTTACTTTCTGTGGCACAGCAACACAACGACGGGAAACTTGGCAGCCGAGATGAGGTGGAAGCCACAACCTTTCATTGGTCCCTTTGCTTCGATAGAGAAACAGTTTTCCAGTCGATCGATGCAAAATCGAGGGGATGGTGATATTCAGAACGAGAGGTACCTGAGTATATTAGGTTTTGATCTCTTCATGTTTTTATCTATGTGTATTTAACTTTCGTTTTGATATACAAACTCATGAATATGCCTTTATCGAAGTAATTCCTTACTTAATCGTTTAGGTCATCTGAAAAATCACAAGGTAATAATTCGCTGTTAATATCAGCACAGGGAGCTGCTTGAGCAATAAGCCTTGCAGTAAGTTGCTGCCTTCAAGCAGCAACTGGGACAAGTGCTGATGACTGCTGCTGATGCCTTGTGGGTAACAGAATGCTCAGCTGACATCTCTTTCCTGACAGGAGGTGTCATCAGGGATTTAACCCAGAGAGGGATTTAATGTTTTTGTAGTTGGATTTATTTGTGCTCTTTTCGAATACTTTAACTTATTTGTTTTATTCTATTGATTTAATTCTTTAAAAACTACGATTCAAAAGAAATCGTACTGATTAAAACTCGTCCTCAGGGGGGCTAAACCCCCACAGCGCCCACCCCAAATAATTTAATCTTTCTGTAAAGATGATATGCAGCAATGTTTCCCCCTTTTATCTTTCAGCAATATTGCATGCAGTGCACATAATTCCCCCACCCCACCACTTTCCATTTAAAATCCCCCCCTCCCCCCCCTTCAATCTACTAGCAAAACTTCCTATCGATGATGGGAAATGAATTGCATAAAACACGTGTGTCAGAATCGGCTATTAAATAATGTATTAAATCAATAACTCGCAATATACATGCGTTATAAAAACAAAAATGAACTTACATTTCAGTGTTGCTTCTCGTATGACAGTAGAAAGAGAAATGAGCGCTCGATGTAAACAACATTTCGAACCCAAAGTTGAGTCTGCTTTGAGATGCTCGAAACTTATCATCTCCGTAGGATACTCAAATATTTATGTGGGCAACCCATGCATGGGTGTCTATAAGGACCCACGTGGCCACTGCACAAGTATACGTCAGTTATCCTGATTTAACTTTTATTTGAGGAAGTATTTATGAATTTATAGATTAAAATTGTACCTAGAAAACCAATGATCTGGTTATAGCCATATAAGGCTGTAATCCATCCTCGATCAAAGCCCCATCCAATAGTTTTGTTTGGTTTAAATCCGTTTAGCCGTTTAGCCCTGACTGGATAACAGACAGACAGACGGACATAACTCCCAAAATAGTATGATTTATTTCCTCAACGCCGTCATCCGTCTAACCTTCCTTTGTCGATGTCAAAAATAAAACTGCAATGACTTCTTCTCTGCGCTATTCAGGGACTCAAGGCTTTCGGGAAGTTCCCCATTTGTCCACCTGAGATCTGAGGAGTTTTGGAAATCTTTACAAAAGGATGGAATTTTTCGTTGACCTTTGGGAATTTCTGTCGTCTTTCTTGCGATAATCTTCTTTAGACTGAGTCTAATGCAGAGTATATCCATTTTATAAATCTGTACATAAATATATAGACAGATATTACATCGTTTGCTAATTAAATTTTAGGCACTGAGAAGAATAAGATTCTTATCTGATTGAAGAAGACATTGAGCTTTCTATCAACATTTCAGTCTTAACAAACATCCCAAATTCAACATAATTATGAATAAGACACTAAACATATCCTTTCATTTTCCCCAAAGAAGAAAGTCAGACATATCGTATTTTTTATCTTTAAACAAACCGGTCTAAAGATTAATCGTAGTTCAAGGAAAGGTGCTGAGCTATCAAACAATATTAACAAATATAACTTTTAATTATAAAAAAAAATTTTTGTTAACACATAATTGGTAACATAACGCATAAGGAAGGTGATATCCTACACAAGTAGATATAACGCAGAAAAATTAATTAATCGTAAATAAGTTTGATGTTTCTTAAGAGATATTTTTATATGAGTATTGGAAAAGTTACTTGCTAAAAGTTTATTAATTATATTTTTACTAGCTCATTCAGATACATTAGGTATTGCAAACATTCTCATTTTCCTTAACATCCTTTGGAAATATACAAAACTAACCGCTTTCAAACATCACTTTACACTTCTAGTCTACTTACAAATATCCGCTAACGGTTGTTGCAAACTAACTGAACAGGGTGTTAAAAATCTGTTATATTTCTTAATCATTTTGTGCATACTTATTTCCTAAACATGAAGGTACCTGAGAGTTTATAACAAAACTATTAACAAAAACAGAATATTTCACATTGATTTTAACGCAGGCGACGCTGGAAAATCTGAAACGTGCAGGTTTTGAGTCTGGAACTGCGCTATACTGAGCTTTCTCTTCGGCAAACATCAGGCTGTGCTGGAAGAACATATCCTTTTCGCCCAATGTGTTTTCCTTTGTTAGTGGAAGTAACTGTTGGTAACTTCTGCAGGTTTTTTCCTATAGGACTAGAATCCATTCCTTTGACCCTAGTCTCTGGAATGGCTCCGCCTTTCTTTCCAGAAGCCATTGGAAGAGGTTTCATTTTGCAAGCTGGGGCTGTAGGGAACTGAAACCCGGTTCCTTCATGGTCAGAGGGTCTTCTTGGCAGTAGAAGCAGTTCCCCATTTTCTGCTTTGTATAAAGTAACAGGCACTCCGACGTCCCTGAGAATTCTTGTGGTGTCTCCTGTTGGATAATCTGAAGATTCCAGCTTTGGCCCACCATGTGGTAAACGTTGCACACTGGTTGCAGGATTGAGCACCCCTGAAGGTGTGACAGCCAGTCTGATTACCTCAACTGGTGATCCACTTGGTCCCCCAGCAGGAGGAACTCTCTGACTTGACCCTGGGATTCTC